>NC_056730.1:76384141-76391641 GCF_019279795.1 Protopterus annectens | reverse complement strand
ATGCACTTTTTGGCATTGAGCTTGAAGCCATAGCTTTGACACCAGGCATCTCTCTCAGTGAGGCCCTTTTGTAGGATGTCCACTTCGTTAGGAGTTTTGATTATGGCTCCTAGTTTGCAGTCATTTGTGAACTTCATTAGCCAAAAACCTTCTGTGTTAGCCTGTACTTTAGAAAAGTAGATATCAAACAGGAGAGGACCCAGGACTGAACCCTGTGATACTCCACTTGTCACTGGTCTGAAGTCGGATTTGGAGTCTGCTACTTTCACAGTGTGGGTTCTGTCAGTGAGCCACTTGGCAACCTATCTTGTGACATAGGGATTTATACCTAGTTTAGTGAGTTTATCTATAATTCCAGAGTGGAGGATGGTGTCAAAAACCTTGGCGAGATCTAAATTGGCTGTGTGAACCACCTTATCCTCGTCTACAGCTTTGGTGACTGCTTCAAAGAAGTGTATCAGGTTTAGGAGACATGATCTGTGTTTTACAAACCTGAACTGGGTGAGGTCCAGAGTTTGCAGATTACCAATGTCTTTGTTTATAAGTTCCATGATGATAATTTCAATGGCCATGCAGACTAGGCTCATTAGGTTAATGGGGGCGGTAGTTCCTATGTTCCGTATTGGCTCCCCCTTTTTGGAGTGGGATAACCATCACTGTGCGCCATTCAGTGGGCACAAAGCCTGAGGTGAGGCTATGATTGAACATGGTGCTTAGGTGGGGTGCCAGTTCATTCTGCAGTACATGTAGAATGCAGCCTGTGATGTTGTCAGGTCCCATGGATGCTGTGTTCTTGGCTTTGGAGAGTGTGGTTTTTACCTGTGCAGCCATGATTACAGGAGCTTTGCATTCTTCCGGTATAGAGATGGGCCCTTTAGGGGGTGAGAGTGGGGTAAAGTTAGCAGTATCAGTTGGTTCTGTATATTTAGTGCCATTGTGCTGTAACTCAGAGCATATCTGAGTGTTGCCATTGAGATTCTTGACATAGCTATAGAATGCTTTGTGGTTGTCTTTAGAATCAGTGGCGATTTTGTTTTCATAACTAGCTTTGGAGAATTTTATGAGGGATCTCAGCTTCTTACTGAGGCTGACCAGGGAGTTCCTCCAATCATGGGATCATGAGTTATGTTGTAGTATAGCAAGTTAAAAGGGAATGTTACTAAGGTTACAACAGGCAGTCATGAACACATGATGGTATGTTTGCCATTTTTTTCTGTGGAGTGCAATCTTGGAGTTTATATATTTAATTTGCAGGGGTTGTGGGGGCTGCAGAGGGTGGCTTACTCCCCTGCCCATACTTGGTGAAAAGTGCTATCCTTTGTCTTGTATGTGTTTCTCTGTGTCCTTGTACTGAACTATTGTCATTCTTTGTGTCCTGTATTTTTTCAGTATTTTGTGATTCAGGATTTTGAATTTTCAGGAATTTGGATTCCGGACTATGAAGTCCGGGATTGTGATATTTCAGGATTCTGAAGTGAAACTATATATATATATATATATATATATATAAAAACACACACACATATATATATATATATATATATATAGAGAGAGAGAGAGAGAGAGATCTTTGTGTGTGTGTGTGTGTGTGTGTGTGTGTGTGTGTGTGTGTGTGTGTGTGTGTGTGTGTGTGTGTGTGCGTGTGTGTACACACACCTAAAATTCCATAAAATATAATAAAAACATAACTAACATTTTACACCTAATCACTCACATAGCATCCCAACTCATACTTAGCAGCAATATCCACCTCAGCCTTGGTCGCAGTCCATACTTCACTCATCCCAATTTTTTCAGTATTTTGTGATTCAGGATTTTGAATTTTCAGGAATTTGGATTCCGGACTATGAAGTCCGGGATTGTGATATTTCAGGATTCTGAAGTGAAACTATATATATATATATATATATATATATATATATATATAAAACACACACACATATATATATATATATATATATATATATATATATATATATATAGAGAGAGAGAGAGAGAGAGATCTTTGTGTGTGTGTGTGTGTGTGTGTGTGTGTGTGTGTGTGCGTGTGTGTACACACACCTAAAATTCCATAAAATATAATAAAAACATAACTAACATTTTACACCTAATCACTCACATAGCATCCCAACTCATACTTAGCAGCAATATCCACCTCAGCCTTGGTCGCAGTCCATACTTCACTCATCCCAATTCCCTACCCAACACCAAGACCCATAACTTATTTAACCTTCCCAAGAAAGGCTCTGACCTACTACTACTAAATATAAACTGTAGAAGTATCTTTAACAAATTGCAAGACCTTCAAGCCACAGTTTCTCACCCTACTCCACACATTGTCCTATTAACTGAAACATGGCTTAAACTCAACATCAGCAAAAGTGAAATTATTCCCGCAGGTTACAATGTACTAAGGCTGGACAGAAAAGTTAAGAGAGGTGGTGGGATAGCCTTTCTATTTAAAAGCAACCTCATTCTAGAAACCACAAAACTTGACATCCCTGGCTTTAATAATGCAGCAATATTAATTACAAAACTCACAACAAACTCCAAAAAGCAGCTAAACATTATTGGTACATATATCCCTCCTGGTAACAACCTCCCCACCATCAAATACATTTTATAATTGGCATCTCAAACCTTCCTGCAAGAAACTATCATCATGGGCGATTTCAACCATGATTGGTATACCTGTGATTCCCCAAACCCAACACATTTCATAAACCTTAGTGGCTTCACTGGACTGGATCCTAACCAACAAACCCATCCCCTCCTTGTAGTCTGGTTGTCTACTACACACCCTCAATGACCATCTCCGCACCTTCCTTAAACTCAGTGCAAATGCTATTGAGAAGTAATACCTACCATCAAATTCACAATAAAATAAACTTTTTCACTAAAGAATTCATTTTCACTCTCAAACAATGTAACTAGTCACCTCTCAAATATCGCCCTCTGCAGGAAGCCATTCTACACTTTAACTCCACTTTCCTATACATCTTATGCAAGCTAGCCCCTCCTCGGACAGTTAGAATCAAATCCAACTCTGCTCCATGGTTATCCAAGGAGACTAAATCACTGCTAAAAACTACAGACAAAGCGTGGGAAATGTGGTATACTTACAAAACAACTGGAATAAAAAACAGGCATTCTCAGAATTAAGGAATAAGGCAAAAAGGCATACCAGACAAGACAAAACTAACTATTACAGTCTTATTCAAACCAAACACCAGAATCAACCACAAAAATTCTGGACAGCTATAAATAAAATCCTGCAGCCAGGGCAAACCAGCCCACCATCACCTTCATTTCCCAGCACAAATTATAACACTGCAACCCAATTTAATATCTATTTTATGGAATCCATCATAGTCCTAATAAATCATTGCTCACCCCCTACAATCCCATTCTGTAACTGCCTATGACTGTAAAAACTCCTTCCAACCCATACCTACAGACACCGTAAAAAGATACCTAAAAAAGTGTAAATCTACAGCTCTTGCCACAGACCTCTTACTAGCAGAATATCTTAAAGTCGCTGCAAATGCCATTGCATATCCAGTATATATTCTCATCATTTGGTCCATCTCAGAGGACTGTGTTCCACCATTGTGGAAAATATCCCATGTTATTCTACTTCACAAAGGTGGAACCTCAACAGAGCTATCCAACTATCACCCTATAGCAATACTATCACCATCATCTAAAATCTTAGTTCACTGCATCCACTGTCAATTACTGAATTATCTACTAACTAACAACCTCCTGTTTGACACCCAGCATGGATTCCACCATAAATACAGCACTACCACTGTTCTTATGTCCTTTACTAACTTTGTCAGTCAACATAGGAACAATGGTCACCTAGTGTCATCTATCTATCCTGTTAGATCTTTCTAAAGCTTTCAACACCGTCTCCCACAACAAAGCTCTGAGCTCAGTCTCAGCCATTCTGCACTTGCTTGGTTCAAAGGTTACTTAACAGGTCACCAGAAAGCTGTAAAATGACAGCAAACAATCTCTCCCGTCCTACCAGTCTGCCTTGGAGTTCCCCAAGGCCCTATCCTTGGTCTGCTCCTCTTTACAATATTCACTAATAACCTACACACCTCTACCTTACATGCATCCCTTGTCCAATACGCTGACGATTCTAATCTACTCTGCGTTGCACCAACATTACAGCAACTTCAGCACCTAACATAGCAGTCCTTCCTAGCAGTTGAATCCTAGTTAACTAATGCCCAGCTTATTCTCAGTCCCAATAAAATTAAGCTTATGATCTTCCAACCAACCAGAACTACTAACCTTTCCACTACCACCTCTTTCAACATCTTTTCCTCTAACAATACAATTATCTCCCCAGTCCCTCACACTAAACTTCTCGATGTAATCACTGATAATAATCTGAGATTTGACAGAGACATAGCTCAAAATGTACTGAAAGTGCATACAAACTTGGAACACTTTACAGAAACAAACAGTTCCTAACTAATAATGCAAAAGCCACTATTGCCAGAACTCATCTTGTCTCCACCCTCCTCTATGCTTCCCCAATTCTAATTCACCTGAAACAATCTGACTTACACAAACTTGAGTCCTGCTACAACAAGCTTGCCAAGTTTGCCTGATGTTCATCTTACAGATAACATCATTGTATAGCCCTAAGACAACTCCACTAGCTAGAGCTCTCCAATCTCTTAGCATATAATCAGCTGACCATGGCCCATCAGATCCTCAAACACCCAGAAAAATACCCTGCCCTTCAAAATCTCTTTTTAGAGGAAAAATCATGAATTGCATTCCACCAGCAAATCACTACTTTAGGTATCCAAAGCAAATAACACAGCTGGGGAATCTCTCTTCAAAGACTTCATAGCCAAAACTTGGAATTTCTTACCTTTAGAAATCAAAACTTTTAGCTGTCCTTTAAGTTTTAAAAAGTCCCTTAAGACCTATTTGTCTAACTCATGGATATATGCCCTGGCTCTAACCCCAATTCATAATAATAATCATCTTGTCTCTCTATGCTCTATCATGTCATACTAAAATTCCTTTCTCACCTTTACACTGGTCTGGAATATCCTCACTATATCTTAAATGTACATTTGATCTACATATTATAACTGCATAAATGATGTTGCTTACTGTATTTTACATTGCTATTACTATTAGATCCATGTATCTTTAGTATAAGCTAGAACTGCATGTGAGGTGTTTTGCAATATTGTACTTTCCCTTTATAATATGTTGTTTAATCTTTTGTATAATTTAAAAATTTCACATGTTTATACTAACTGTCATTTTGTGGAACATTTCTCCCCAGGACACTGCTGAAAAAGAAGAATTAATGTCCATTCGGACTTTTCCCAGTAAAGAAATGCAAACTAAAATAAAATAAATAAAATTTATATACATATATATATATATATATATATATATATATGCATATATATATATATATATATATATATATATATATATATATATATATCTATATGCATATATAGCTATGTCAATGTATGTGTACAGGTCCCCTTCAGATGGTTGAACTTTTAAAAGCTCGACTTTCAGATGGCCGAGACCATATGATCGAACTTTTAAAAGCTCGACCGGTCTGAATGGGGATCTCCATAGAGTGTAGAATGGGAAGATTTCCTTTTACCGCAATGTAGTGCGATCTCGGAACTGGTATATTTAAATAGTGGGGGGTTGTGGGGGGTGCAGGAGGGCTTGTCCCCCTGCTAGCACTGTTTATTTATTTATTTTTATTTATTTATTTTTTTTTCACATTTTCGAGCATTCAAATGTTTGATCATATGGTCTCGACTATATGAAAGTCGACCATTTGGATGTTCGATTATGTGAAGTAGACCTATGTGTATATACAGGTTGCACAGAAGATGGAGTCTTTTTGCAGGTGACCCCAAGTAGTCACAATGAAGCCCTAAGCCTTCTTAGTGACTCTGTGTCTTTACAAGTCCTGACAACTCCAGATCCTTCAATGGTAAAACATCTAGACTATCTACCTGCCTCCCTATGGACAACCCATGACAATGATGTCAGTTTACTAACATCTGCCACTCCTGTTCATATAACATTAAAAGCCAGTGCTCGGTTACCATCTGTACCTCAAAAGGTCCATACTTAGTACTCCTCATTACTTCTTCGTCTGTCTGCCTTCAAGGCTCCCTTGTGTGGATCCACATGTCACACGTCAAAAAAGTCGAACCTCCAGACTCACAGCAACCTCTTCTATTTACAGCTGCCATTCCAGAACCCATGACATCTCATACCAGAAGTAAAACTACCACTCTTCACAACGATGACTGATGGCAAGCAGTTACTCTATCCTGCATCTACTGTACCATCTCCTGGCTCACTGGTGCAACCAGCTTTTCCTCAACGTTACTGGATGGCCATTCTCATCAGCATCCTTATTGTGTTACTTTTTCTGCTCTGGCCATTCCTTTTTACAGCAACTACTATTTCAGTTCACAAGCTAGCAGCATGGCACCTACCTTTTAACACATACCGGGCCATCAAATATACCTATGCTTCCATATTCAATGTCTTCAACTGCTGGACCTGTACTGCTATTCCCTCTGTTCATGGGGGATTGTCATTGACTGTGTCCCCATTGAATGTTATTGAAACTTGGACAAGCTTGCTTAACAATACAGCTAATACTGCATCTGCAAATTCAGTCGCCTTGCAACTGTCCCTTCGTCACAATGACATTCTGTGTTTCCAGCAAAACTACTCAAAGGACCCAAAGGATGGGATGGAGTGCCTCCAACTACACGATTAAATATCAGTGCAATTATACAGATGTGATAAATGGTACACAACGTAATTTCACAGGATGCCAAGTTCAACTCTTTCCAATACTTCAAATATTGCAGGAAGCTTCATTGAACAGCTCTAGCACCACCACCATGGTAATAAGGACAATCTTTCATGGTATGAATTTAAATAGCACTATCTCTACGAATATCACAACACTGGTGCAAGACTGTTATTTTATATGTGGTCTTAAGGCTTATAAATGGTTACCAGAACACTGGTCTGGCAGCTTCTTCCTGGCATATTTGCTTCCAGCTATTCAACATGTAACTATGCCTCCTCAAAGAAAGATTCGAAATACTCAAGAGGTAAAGAAACCTACCAACCCGGTAGTACAGGTGGACGCTTCTTGGATCTATCATCATGACTTGGCACTTGGAAAGTAGTAAATATGTCTATCTATGGAAATGCATCCGATTTTCTTTTCCTGCCTAGGGATGTGATCATATGATGTTACTTTAGAGCTATGGGGAATATTTCTATTGGCTAATCATGCTTCCAGCATTCTCATTTGTTCAATGTTATTTTTCTAATGAGTCAGCATTAATAGCCTATATAAGCTGCAGTCTTTGTTCTGGGAGTCACCCTGGTACTTTCCAGAGGCTCCTGCACATGTGTAATAAAAGTTGTTGAATGAGAGGAAGTCTTTGTCTTTTA
>NC_056730.1:76326641-76381641 GCF_019279795.1 Protopterus annectens | reverse complement strand
GCACTTTCACTTCTTCAGATCCTACAAAAACAAACTAAAAAACTGATAACATTTAAAATATAAGAAACCAGTCAAGAAACACAAACAATTAATGATGTAATGGATGAGCCTTTAATGCAGGGTTTAAAGGTATAGTAAAATTTAATCTAGGAATTCTATGTGCCTGCAGGGTTGCTATCCATTTAATTTCCAATCATTCGGTTTTGTTGACAACATCCTTTAAAATCTCTAGGACAGTAAACTTAAAAGTGTGCCCATTATTACTGCTAATATGCCTATAGAGAGCATTAAGGCTGTTCATCCTACTAATAGACCCTAAATGTTGTAAAACCCTTTCTTTTAACTTCTTGTTCATCTTGCCTACATAGAATGAATCACATTCTATGCAACTGGCTAAATGGACCAAATTAGTGGACTTACAATCAGCATATAGATTGAACGTGTAGCTTTTATTTGTATTTGGATGAATAAAAGTATTAGCACAAGACATGTGACTACAAGCTTTACACAATCGACAGGGAAACATACCCATCCTAGCTGTTCTGCAGCTCCCCTTCCTAAAATGTTTGTAACAAAGTGATAGATTATTTCTATAAATGAAACTGGGTGTGTTCCATACTATTGCTTGTATCTTCTCATCCAATCACAAGATTGGCCAATTCCACCTTATAACCTCACAAACTGACTGTATATTGCTACTGTATTTTAACGAAAAACAACATCTGGGTCTATTAGTGGTATATCTCTGAGCAGTCGACCCATCCCTATTTAAATAGAGTCTGCCTGTATTGTTCCTCATGTCAACTGCTTCTTTTAATTTGTCATTCACATCTGTCCCCTATAGCCCTATTCACAAATTCAGTAGCTAGCACATTATTCGCTCACTTGTAATCATGATCTCTAGTATCCAGCTGAGAGACACGTAAAAACTGTCCTTTTAAAACATTCTTAAATATTCTGTATGGATGCATACTATGTCTGTAAAGAAGACTATTTTTCCTACATTCTTTTTTAAACATTAACGTGTCAATATATCCATCTTCCCTCCGCACTAAAGTAGTGTCCAGGAAATCAATACGTTCAGTCGAGAAATTCATTGTAAACCTAAAACATGAACTACTTTCTTCTAAATATTTCACAAAATCACATAACAACTGCTGTGTGCCATCCATACCTTTCAACCTCTTAGAGTAAGAAAGCTGGACAAAGCCATGAAAAAAGTGGTACAAATAGGGACAATTTTTAAATATTGCTCTTACAAGTTGATAGAATAACAGATTTTGCATTAGCATGAATTTTCTGAATGGTATCATGTCTAACACTCAAATGTCTGTCATTATTTTCTAATTTCAATCTTTAATCATTTGCCACTAATTTGCCAGAAAGCCACAATTTTATGAAAAAGAGACCGAAAATATAAGGCAAAAATCTGGACATTCTGCGAAAATTTGTACAGTTGAGAGGCACTGCCATCCCATAAAATAATAATGTCGTCAACAAAACGCTTGTAGTATATGAGATGATCCCTAAAAGCATGTTCAGAGAAAACAGCATTAACTTCCCAATCAGCCAACACCAAGTTGGCATAACTGTTCACGTAGGGTGTGCCCATGGCGACACCCTGCTTCTGTAAAGAAAACCTGCCCCCAGATATAAAAACATTATGGTGCAAAATCAAATCCAATAAAATGCAAATTAGAGAGAGAGAGATGCTTCTGTCGATATATATATATATATATATATAGAGAGAGAGAGAGAGAGAGAGAGAGAGATGCAGCCCTCCAGAGAAAGAGTGAGTGAGAGAGAGAGAGTGAGAGATACTCATCTGGCTATACATGTATACATATATATATATATATATGTATACATATTTATATATATATATATATATATATATATGTGTGTGTGTGTGTAAATATGTGTGTGTATATATATATATATATATATATATATATATATATATATATAGGTTTACCTTGAAATAGTCGCACAATATATGTGCGAACAACATATGTGCGAAAACGAATAAGGACACACTCAAAATAACTCAACAAACACATATTGTCAGACTAACCTGCATAACAACACCAGTACCTATACGGACCAAAATTCTCTACCGCTCTGGACCCAGGAACAAGTGCTACCATGGGTCCCAGGGGGGGAGCAGGTCCAGTATTTGATTGGGTGGCATTGGATTACGATGTGTGAACTGACAACATTCAGAATATCCATTTCATCCATGACATTATTTCTCGCTATTCTGAACATTCAACCTTTTTGTGTTCATTTTTTTTCAAGGTAAACCATATTTATATATGTGTGTGTGTGTGTGTGTGTGTGTGTGTGTGTGTGTGTGTGTGTGTGTGTGTGTGTGTGTGTGTGTGTGTGTGTGTGTGTGTGTGTGTGTGTGTGTGTGTGTGTGTGTGTGTGTGTGTGTTGTGTGTGTATACATATATACCATATAAATTAAAACTGTGGTATCAGTTACATTGGAGTGTGCCATTTTGGGGACATTGCCTGTGGACTGTCTTGTTTGTGTTGAGACGTGGATTGGAGTTTGGATATTTGTTTTTAGTGTACATTCATTTGTGGTGTATATATATGTATATATATATATATATATATAGAGAGAGAGAGAGAGATGTTTATTTATATATACATACATTTAGATGCTTATATATATATATATATATATATATATATATATATATATATATATATATATATATACATGCACACACACACATATGTACCTATACATGTATATGTATATACATACATATACATGTATCCAAAATTTGCATCTTGTTTTATTATTTCATTTATGTTTTTGTACCTATGATTTGTACTTCTTTCATATTTTTGTGTATACTTGTGCTTGGGCTGAACCTGAAATATGAATTTGGAACAGTGTTCAGCCCAGCTGACAAAAATAAAAATAAATAAACACAATCACTGTGTTGCCCAAACAGAGATCATTGTCTCATACCATAAAATACAGGCCTCTACACAAACTGTAGTTGCTATTTAGGACGTACCAGTTTGCAGCAATTAAATAATTTATATTCATGTCAAAGCTACACGTTGTAAGGTGTGTTTGGCTGATGTGTTATTATATCACTGTTAATTAGATACAAGACAATCTGCAGGTTAAAATCCTTTGTAAGACTGGAGAAGATAGGACAAGGCATAAGAGTTGCCTTACAGCCCTATATTATTCCTAGTGTGTGTGTTAAATAATTTATATTCAGATCAAAGCTACACGTTGTAAGGTGCATTTGGCTGATGTGTTATTATATCACTGTTAATTAGAAACAAGACAATCTGCAGGTTAAAATCCTTTGTAAGACTGGAGAAGATAGGACAAGGCATAAGAGTTGCCTTACAGCCCTATATTATTCCTAGTGTGTGTGTGTGTGTGTGTGTGTGTGTGTGTGTGTGTGTGTGTGTGTGTGTGTGTGTGTGTGTGTGTGTGTGTATTTTCCTATGGGTTACCAGTATGCGGTCAAACAGCTGTTTTATAGATATTGTGTGAGGGATGGTAATGTGCTTGAAGTGGAATTTTATCACGTGGTATATAGGATCAAATTTTGTCTGTTGTGAAAATGCCATTATTGTTCTGTGTGGGATCATAGTGATTCAGTGATGGTGATTTAGCATTTTTGTCTAGGTTGTGCTGTCTCTGAGTTGATATATATGAGTAGCAAGGGGGCGTGGGGATTTAGAGGGTTTGCCATTCCTGCAAAACATTTATTTCTGGTGTTAATTGCATTTAATAATTAGTTCACTTATGGATTATGATTCTCTCATCATTGGTAACTGCATAAAACATTGACCACCTCATCATCAAACACAATAGAACAACTACACCTTGGACTAAATGCAAATAATATCGAAACACAAATACTCAAATACCGGCAATAAATACTACTGTGTTGCAATAGTTCTTGAGAAACAAACAGAAAAGCACAGGGCTTTTTGCAAGGGGCAAGCTGTCCTTCTCTCCCCACAACCTTGCCACTTTATATATACCAAGTCCAACACCACACAACATTGGGGAAAGGGCATATTCTCAGAACACACATACACAAACACATACAGGCACACACACACACACACACACACACACACACACACACACACACACACACACACACACACACACACACACACACACACACACACACACACACACACACACACACACACACACACACACACACACACACACCATTTTTAAAGTTAACCTTTTCCCCTGACACATTCCTATTCATTTTCCTTTCTAAGAGGAGGCACACTCTGTAATGTGATTCTTCCATCACAACAACACTTTGCTTTTCCCCCCGGGCCTCTGCTGAAAATGGACCTACGTCCAGTCGGACACTCCCGGTCAACAAATGTAAATAAATAAAATAAAATAAAAATCACAATGGCTTTGTCCATGCTCTAATCCTGACTGACTCCATTCTCCTTCGGCTTACCAATTTTTAGCCTGTTTTACTGAATTCTTCTTGCATAGTTCTTTTTTTTCTCTCTTAAACTATTTTCTTAACAATTTTTGTTAACCCAGGAAACAACTCCCTACCTGTGTTTATATTCTGCATCATCACTGCTCTTGCAAAGAATATGTTTATTAAATATGTCTATATTTTGGCATTATGACTGTACTGGCAATGAATTTGTTTTTTACGTGTGTTTATAGTGTGGCTGAGCATTATTACCTTAATATTCTTTTTAATCTTTTGTTTGATTTGTTTACAAATGTTTTTATTGTAATTTGAGCTTTTTATAAACTTTCTTTATTGTATTTCGAGCTTTTCTCCCCGGGCCTCCACTGAAAATGGACATATATCCAGTCGGACTTTCCCAGTCAACAAATGTTAAATAAAATGAAAAAAAACTTATCTGATTGAGATTCCAGCACTTGCACAAATATGCTTTTGCCCTTAGGCACAGTTACTGCATTTCACAGTTTTTGTGTGTGTGTTTGGTGGGGGTGTATAAAATGTGGCGGGGGTTGTATAAAATAGTTAGATACACACACACACACACACACACACACACACACACACACACACACACACACACACACACACACACACACACACACACACACCTGGCCCAGCATTGCAGGCTCTTTTTTGGTAGCAAACTAGTTAGCTACCAGAGCGAGGATGAAGTTTGCAAAAACTCCTACTCTGCTGAATAACAACGCTTTTCATGTTTTTCATTTCTGTCCATTCAGTTCCCATAGAGGGGGACTTAAGAAAATGAAGACACTAATGGAATCACTCTGTGCTAACGTGGGGAAATCGATAAAAGCATACTAAACTGGAAAAGTCAAGAAAATAACTTTTACATAATTCTTCCTGCAATAAGGAAGATTCATAGACAGATAACTAGAAGAAATACACAGTCATGCATTTTTTCCACATTGTGTAGCTAAATAGTGATCTAACTGCATAATGATAGCAGACAGAGTGGGCAGTATTGTTTCTGGAATGGCTGTTATTGGCAAATGCCACCTACATTTTTATATCCTGAAAACAAGTTATCATTACCAGTATTTTAAATGATAATTAATATATCTTACTGTGTAAAAAGTAATTTCTCTGTCACATGCTCTGTTAGGCTGTAGAATGCTCAAATCTTATGGAAATGAGGAGTAAACATTATTAGAAAAAATCATTGCCAACCAAACAGAGCTGAATATAGAGCCTTTCCTGGGAAGATAGTAGCAGCAATATACATATTGAGTAACTTAAAAAGTTAGAGGGCAGAATTCACGAAGGCTTGCACGGAGTCTAAGAGTAGTGTAAGACTCCATGCAGCCTTCGCGATCCAAGAACAGCCCAAAGTCTGTGTAAGAGACCAGCTAAAACGTCTCTTACACGGAGTGGGCGTGGATAAGCTAATCACCTCACTTGCAGCCGAATAGCATGCAAATGAGGTTGATTAGCGATCCAGGAAGCCCAAAACAGCCCGTGTAAGAGCCGTTTTAGCTGCAGAAATGTACTCAGTTGACAACTGAGTACGTTTCTGCAAAATTCACAACAGAGCCATGTCAGCTCCAAATAAAGGGTGCATATGTGTCAGGCAGCATGCCAATGGCCAAATATGTGGCCATTGGCAAGGTAACCTGATGCAAAAGTAATAAAAATATAATTTTTTTTTTCGGCGATCGCCGATGTTTAAACCCAGCGCAGACCCGCGCAAACGGGCTGCACTGTAGAAAACATAAAAATGAAGGTTATAAACCCACAAATGTGGGTTTTATGCAATACATGGATTTACAATGCAGGGACCAGCAGACCAAAAACAACATGGCCACCGTTTAGTGGTTGCTAAGGGGGGAAGCTGAGTCTAAGAGATGTAACTAAGCATTAGTAGGCAATCTGATGGAAATGAGTGTTAGGATACTGAATTCCACTGTCACATAGCAAATGAGCACATTCTGAGTAGTGTAAGAGTTACAGAAGTGGGAGGAACAGAGTAGGAGATAGGTGACATCACAGGGGGAATGGCAGAAAGAAATGCAGTTCATTGGAGGTGAAAGTTACATGACAGATGTCAGGCACATATCATGGAAAGAGGAGTGCCACAACATAAGCATGGGAAAGTCAAGAAATGGAAGGTGTACACTGTTGCCTACACCAAAGTTTCTTGCTGGGCATGCATGCACACATGTGTGCGCCATGAAGCGCGAGTAAGACAGTGTGCGCGCGTGTAAGGCAGACTGAGCATGTGGGAGCGTGTTGGGAGATGTTTGACACTGTTTGCGCGGGTGTGCGTGTGTTTTAACCCCAATAAGCAGATTCTGAACTGTGTAAGCATGTGTGCGAGTGTGTAAGCCACTGTGAGCGTGTTTCTGCTGGTATACACGCTGCTCCCCCCCCTGAGGAAACAGAAAGGAAAAAGGAAGCAACAGAATTAGTAGGAAGCTAGCAGGGAATACTGCTGGAGCTAGCAGGTGAAAACAATTAGAAGCAGGCAATTACACAGGCAGAATAGTAGCTCAGCCCAACACTTAAAAATCTGCAAACAGCAGTGCAAGATGTTTCTCTCAAGAGACACTGCAAGACAGGAGTAAGCTATTAGAAGTGAAAACTGAAAAAGCTGAACTCAGAGCAGAAATGTTAGGGGCTGCCATAGCTGTCATAATGAGACATAGGCGACTTGCTGAGGGTGGTGACAATGCAGATGGTGCCAGACAACCCACAGTGAGGAGACGGAGAAGAGTGTACAGGCCCAGGGTCACCTACCACGGGTTACATGAGCTGGAGATAGTAGAGCGCTATAGAGTGGACACAGACCTCCTGCAGCAAATAGTGGAGCTGTGCAGGCCACGCCTCACACACAGAACCAACAGAGGGGAACCCATCCCAGTGGAAACCAAGGTATGTGTTGGCCAAGAATACTAGCAACAGGTACCTTCCAGAGACCAACTGGTGATATGATGGGGATATCAAAGGCATCAGCCTCCAGGGTACTGCATCAGTTCCTGGATGCCATGTCAGCACATGTCGGTGATTATGTATATTTCCCCAATGCCCGTGAGGTATTGGCCAGCAATATGCATCTCTTCCAGCAAATAGCGGAATACCCTGAGGTAGTGGGTGCAATAGACTGCACGCACTTACGCATCAAAGCACCAGCCGGTGAGCGGGGTAGGGCCTACATTAACCACAAGGGCTTCCCCTCCATCAACTGCCAGGTCATGTGTGATGCCCAGGGCATAATAATGAATGTGTGTGCTGGCTGCCTTGGGAGCTACCATGATTCCCACATCTGGCATTTGAAGCAGCTGTACCAGACATTTGCCAATGTGGACATCCCACACAGACACCTAGTGGGGGATGCAGGTTATGCACTGGAGCCGTGGCTGATGACACCCATCAGAAACGCACACACACCTGAACAGGAACGCCATAATGAGGCACACGCACAAACACGTAATGTAATAGAGCGTGTGTTTGGGCTGCTCAAGTCACGGTTCCGGTGTCTGGACACATCTAGTGGAGCCTTGCAGTACACACCAACTACATGTACCCAAATTGTCATGGTATGTGCTATGCTACATAATATGATCTTGCGAAAACCGCTGCAGCAGGACCAGCATAGGGCTGGGCCAAACAGCCCCCCACCATTGCCAAGGCCATCACAGGCAGAGCGTGACTCGGAGGAACAACCTAAGCCTGCCCCAGTAGGCAGAAGGAGGCATGCCCAGTATGCCCTGGCCTTGGCAAAGAGGCAACGCATAGCACATATACTGGCTCAGTAGGAACCCTGAGAATGATACCCCCTCTGACTCACTCAAATAATAACAGGGATGCCTAAAATGACATGACCTGCTCACAAACATGTACAGGGAGTGTAATATGTGCATCCGACAGAGGCAGCCCTGCAGCACCACCTGAGGCATGAATGCCATGTGTTAAGTAATGTAACACCATGTACTATATGCACACCTGAGGACCCTGACTAACATCCTACCCTCACCAAGCATCATGCCACAATATGACAATGAGGTGATCAAGTGCAATAATTGGCTGAAGTATCACAGTTAGTCAAAGGGGATCCAATGTGTGCCAGCCTGGGATGACATGCTGAGCATGACATGATGCTCCACCTGCTAGGACTGGCATGCACCTATCAGTGCAGGCCGTATGGATACTGGCAAAGGCTGTTGTTACCCACAGCATGCCCTGAATAGGTAAGGCTCAAAACACAAACCTACCTCCATAGGTATCAGAAGGGATAAGAACCTAGATGTAATGCTACCCAATCCCAGAAGTCGAAACAGCAAGATGCATACAGTCTAAACTCACCCAGTATGGAGAATGTTGATATCTGTGCTGTAACAGAAAACTGGGTCAAGGCTCACAACAGCACCCTAACACTACCAGGTTACACCTCATACTGTGCTGTACAGCCTCAAAACATGGAACAAGCTACAAAAGGAGGGTGACTAGCAATAATTGTCAAGGATAACCACACCCCCATGTTGGTCCCACAACAAGAAGCAGCATGGACTAGCCATGGTCAAGTAACAGTGGCTAAAACTGCCCCCCAGTTTATAGCCTGCTACAGACTACCGTCCCAACACCAGGAACTGCACCTGGCCTATGCTGGAATACATGAATATATCAAGTCCTCCAAACCACATTATATTGGGTGACTGAAAATACCCAGACATGGACTGGGAGCATTATACTAGCCCCAACACTGTAGGACAAAAGTTCATAGAATCCATAAACCAAAATGCCCAGGAACAACGTACCACTCCCACAAGAGGGGTAAGCATACTGGATGTGATAATCAGCAACATGGGTACTGTATGGCAAGACGAGAAGTGTATTGCTCACTGGTAAAACCAGACCATAGAGTAATCACACTGGATATACAAATCCTGACCACAGTCCCTGGCCAGAAAACCACAGTGAAAAACATGTGTAAAGCAATATTTGCACTCCTCCAAACTGATGTGGAATCCATTAAAGGTCCTGTGCAGGTGCAAAATATGGGCCACACCTCAGAACCTGTAATACAGCCATTCCATGAACACTGCCAAGAATGCTTGGATTATGCAGTCCTAAATTAAAACAAGACACAATGCCATACACACAGGCATCTGGCATGGTGGACACCAACCATAACCAAACCATGCAAGAGAATGAGGAAGCTACTACATGATAGAGCAAACACAAAAAATGAAGTAATCACTGATCAGTAGTATGGCAATAAAATATGTCCACACATACAATCCACTAAGGCCAGCCACAACAAGTTGAATCTGTGAATCTTGAGGCAATGTTACACCTGCCCCAAGTACACAGACAACCCCCAACTCCCCCCAAGAAATACAAATATACATGAGAGTTGCAACCATCTATCCAAACTGGAGGCTGAGCTCCCTCAACTCAGTACTCCCAAAACTAGTCAGGAGGAGAAGGTAACCACACACACCACAAACCCAGTCCCACATAGACCTATCACAACTGCAAACCAAAGACATAAACACAGAAAAACATTCCCGGAGGCCCGAATCACAAACACACCACACCAACAGAGGCCTCCAAAGCAGACACCCAATCAAACAACCTCCAAACATAGCACATGCAACACATAGTACACAAAGCTGGTGTGCCAAACAGTCACATGCCAGAAGGAGAAACAACATGCCTGATACAGTTGTAATAGGTGACTCCATAGCTAGACACAGTGCTGTCCCGCACACCAGACTGAACAAGGGAAAGGGTACAGTAAGCTGCCTGTAGGCTGCCACAATACGCCACATAACACAAGTATGCAGGTCACCCCAAAGCAAGTAGAAATATGATGCAGTCATAGTCCATGCTGGTGTGAATGACCTGAGATGTACCTCCCCGGACTACATGAAAAGAGACATAGATGAGCTCTCTGATTATGTAGTCCAGGCCGGTATGACACTGACCGTTTGCAGCATCCTACCCTCACCAAGAATGATGCCACAGTACAAACACGGAATGATCAGTTATAACAAGTGGCACAATTACTGGTATCATTCCAAGGGGATCCAATGTCTGTCTGCTTGGGATGTCATGCTTGACAAGCCACGCAACTGTTCCAGGGATGGCTTGCACCTGTTACCCCTGGGCGTCTAGGTATTGGATAAGGCTTTTGCCACCTCCATAGAGCCTTTCGTAGGCAAGGCTGAAAAGACTAACCAACCACCCTACAAAACATAAGTGGAAAGAAACATAAGGGTAATGCTGACCAATGCCAGATGTGTAAACTCCAATATGCATGCTCCCGAGGCCATCCCCAGTATGGACAACATCGATGTCTGTGCAGTGACAGAAACCTGCTGCAAGCCTCCTGACAGCACACCAGCACTACCAGGTTATACCACATATCATGCGTCATGGCCCCAAAACCTGGAACAAAACATAAAAGGAGGGTGAGTATCCATATTCAGCACAGACACCCATACGTCCAGGTAACTGACAATGCACAAGGCATTGGAGTCCACCCATGTGCAACTAACCGTAGGCAAGACTGCTGTACAGTCTGTAGCATGCTACAGACCACACCCTCACACACAGGAACCCCACCCAGCCGTCCTGAAGACACTGGACAGTATGAATGTCCCACCAAATACCAAACAAGGTACTCACGAATTACCACATAGGTGGTAAACCATTATGTATGGAAGGAGTAATCAGGGACCTAGGGACACAAGTGGACAGTAACCTGTTATGTGACACTCACATTGCCAATGTGGCTAGGAAGACTGTCTACATTGGACACCATATCATGAAAGGATTCACATCTACGTCAACAGAGGTCATTGTGCCCCTATACTGTTCTCTTATCACACCCATAATCTAGTACAATGCCTCATATGGGATGTACCTTACCTGACACCTGCAGCAGTTAGAAAGACCTCAAAGGTACCTCACCAAGAAGATAAAGGGTCTCAAATATATGTCATATGCTGCCTGGCTGTAGACACCCCAGCTGAATGCAGTCACATACTGCCTACACAGAGGCATTGCATGCCTGTTGTACAAGGCCATGTCCAACACAGGAGTAATGGACATGCTCCACCCCAGAAAACTCAAAGCCATCGGAGCTGTGAGAGATGTCAACCTCAACACATAATGAAATAGGATGTGCTGGAGGGACAGATACATAACCCAGAGGCTCCCCACACCCTGGAACAGAATCCCACTCCATGTTAGGCAGAGCCCCTCACTGACACTCTTCAACAGGAATCTTGCCAAGTGGATGGATGATCGTAGAGTTACACTGGGGGTCTTCACTGTGTCACGTCCAGACAGAGGCACAGCAAAGCAAATCATAAATGGCCATAATATTCACATAGCAAGGGGTGGCGAAAGCCACACACACTCTGGCTAGGCTAACAAATGCCCTAGGGTGGATAGCCTAGTATGAACCTATGAAGATACAAATTGTACAGGACACTAAGGATAATCCCAAGGCTTCCACAACTGATGGTAGGAACTGTGTTGGGAATTCACAGATATGCTCTGAATCACAAAAATATCACAAACAACATACCAAACACACACACATATTGCCAACATACATCCTGACAGGTGCAGTGCAACCCCCCCCCCCCAGAATGCAAAATATCTATCCCAGCAGACTGCTGGCCCCCTGACATTGCAGATGCTGAGGTAACAACCAGCATCTACAAAGCAAAACACACAGCAGCAATGGTATGAGATGGAGTCCTGGGCTGAGTCCAACATGGACTCCAAGATGAATGGAATGCCAAATCTCACTACTGCTCAATGTCAGCCTTACCACAGGATATGTACCCAAAAAGCAGTGTACAACAACAGTGGTCCTTCTCAACAAAGGTGTTGCCTGAATGGATACTGAAAACTACCACCCCAGAATCCTGAGAAGCTCGGTCTGCACAGCTATGGAAAGGATCAGCATGTACCGCAGACATAAAGATATTGGGGACCTACTGACACCGGACCCTACCCAGTGTGGCTTTCTTAAGTGCAGATCCTGCCCCTAAACATGTTTGACTCATTTGAAGCAGTCATTAAGGTCATTGATGAGGGCAATGTGGTCCACACA
Organism: Protopterus annectens; assembly: GCF_019279795.1. Lineage (NCBI taxonomy): Eukaryota > Metazoa > Chordata > Ceratodontiformes > Protopteridae > Protopterus > Protopterus annectens. The sequence goes on along the minus strand of NC_056730.1, from coordinate 76,369,044 downwards.
GTGTAGCTGGACCTTGCAAAGGCTTCTATACAATACCCTACGTGTTCATTATAGATATGCTCACCAGCTTAAATATAAACCCCTATGTCAGTAGAGGGGTTGCAAACCAGACCAAGGACAGAACAGACATGGTCAGACATGCTGCAGCCATGTCAGACTACAAACCAGATATAACTGGCATCCCACAAGGCTTGGTCCTGGGATCTCCCTCGTCTGATATATATGTCCCATAGGTACAGGCCAACATGGAAGGACTGTGTCTGAACATGTTTGCAGAGGACTACAAACTGCTCACCATATATGACCCTCCAGCTGACACAAGCATCCCACAAAAGGGCCACATAGAAACAGACAACTGGTGCCATAGCCATGTCAGCAAGCTAATTGCAGAAAAGTGTATAGTCAACCCCGTGGATATACAGTAAGTGCCCACCAATTACCACATAGGTGTTAACCCATTACGTACTTAACATGTAATGAGAGACCTGGGGACACAAGGTGATAGATATCCTGCATTGGGCAAACATGTGGCTGTAGTGTTCACAGAAACATACCATATACCCACCTAATCATGTAGGTTGTCAGATCTAGATAAGGGGAGGTCATTGTGGCTCTGCAGTCATCCTTCATCAGCGTTACAATTGACTACAATAGCCCCTGTGGGATGTACCTCAGCAGACACCTCCATCAACTGTAAAGTCCCCAACAGTACCTCACCAGGAGTATCAAAGAGCTTGCACAGATGCCATGTGTTGCCTGATTAAACAAACTGCAGCTACACACACTGCCATACTGCCCACCCAGAGGCAAGCTGTGCCTGATGTATAAAGCCTTGTCCAAGCTGGTATCAATAAACATGCTACACCTTGTACAATCTGAATGGCAGAGAGATATGCACATGAGAGACCTGAACCCCAGCACTGACTTACATAGAACAAGCTGTACTGCATGCTCCATAACACAGAAGCCACCCCCACCCATGAGTAAACTCCCAGTACAGGCTATCCATAGAGTCACTCATCGATTCTCCTCAAGAGGAATCTTGATGAGTGGATGGGAGATGGTAGCTTTACCCTGGGTATCACTGTTATGTCACAGGTAGACAGAGGTACAGTATACTAACCATGACATATGTCATGGCAAACTCCACTTACAATGTGTGTCGAAGGACAAACACACTCTCCGACTAGCATTAGAAATGGCCTAGGGCACATCGCTAGTGTTTGCAAATGTACACCTATGTTGTGGAATACACTGCCAATGTTGGACAAGCCTGGTTTAAGTAGTTCATATCTGAACATAATGCAACATGGTCAGATGTGCACAACTGGCCCCTAACCAGGCTGTTGTGCTCACTATGGAAATGTAAAGCAGTGATAGGACTAAAGCCCAGGATACTGTCCACCACAGTCAAAGTACTGAACCAGTACACTATACAGTACTACAGTGTTAGGTCAGTGTGAAAGGATGTTGACAACTGTATGCAAAGTATCCCATGCAAACCCTGCAGGCACAGTATAATCCCTGTTGTGTTCACACACAAAGCAGTTGGACAGTAACTACACAACATGACACACAACACACAACCATAAACGGGAGATATTTGTTGAAGTTCACACTCATCCACAAATGTGGTGGGCTGCAGAGTTCAAGATATGGAAAGCTCACACTGGGCATGCTCACACACTTTGATAAATGAGACATATGTCAGACAACATGCCATGGGAAGGCTGAACTGGGCATGCTCACACATTTAGGCCAAATCTCAGTTTAGCAGTTGCCACACATATCTGGTGTTTGTATGTGTTATTCCAGGAACCAACCACATTACAGCAATCTGCCCAGTGCACACAGTTAAATGACTACAGAGACATACGTGATATAGTGGATCCCTCCCATATGCAAACATCTTCCACAGATACACAAGTTGTTCATACAAACAGGGAATGCTATGGCAATAAAGACCTGCAAACAGTCTATCAGCAACAAATAATGTGCATTTGACAATTAAACATATGGGTGTAGAGGTCAACACTAGGCTGTTTGCCCTAGGGAATGACAGCTTAGCCAGAGTGTGCTTGCCATCTGCCTCCCCACAGGATGCACATTCCCCTTTCTAAACACTGATGATGTCAGCACCCTATAAGTACAGCAGGAGAAGGGAAACCTCCCAGTAATGAGAATAGTGTGCTCTGCTAATGTGTCCGTCTCAAGTGTCATAACATAATTAGATAGGGTTTTGAATCCTGCAAATGCTCAGTGGGTGTGGGGTTGGTGTGTGTGCAAGTCTGTGTGAGGAAAATGTCCCTTTTGGCAACTGGGAAAACACAATATAGGATGCACATTCCCCTTTCTAAACACTGATGATGTCAGCACCCTATAAGTACAGCAGGAGAAGGGAAACTTCTCAGTAATGCGAATAGCATTCTCTGCTAATGTGTCTGTCTTGAGTGTCATAATATAGTCAGGTAGGGGTTTGAATCCTGCAAATGACAAATGTGTGTGTGAGTGGGGTTGGTGTGTGTGCAAGTCTGTGCGAAGGAAATGTCCCTTTTGGCAACTGGGAAAACACACTACAGGATGCACATTCCCCTTTCTAAACACTGATGATGTCAGCACCCTATAAGTACAGCAGGAGAAGGGAAACCTCCCAGTAATGCTAATAGTGTGCTCTGCTAATGCGTCTGTCTCGAGTGTTATAACGTAGTCCTGTAGGGGTTTGAATCCTGCAAATGACAAGTGTGAGTGGGGTGTGTGTGCAAGTCTGTGTGAGAGAAATGTCCCTTTTGGCAAGTGGGAAAACACAATACAGGATGCACATTCCCCTTTCTAAACACTGATGATGTCAGCACCCTATAAGTACAGCAGGAGAAGGAAAACTTCCCAGTAATGTAAATAGCGTGCTCCGCTAATGCGTCCATCTCAAGTGTCATAACATAGTCAGATAGGGGTTTGAATCCTGCAAATGGCAAGTGTGTGTGTTTGGATGAGGGGGGGGTTATTGTGTGTGAGGGAGATGTCCCTTTTGGCAACTATGAGAACAGACTATAGGATGCACATTCCCCTTTCTAAACACTGATGATGTCAGCACCCTATAAGTATAGCAGGAGAAGAGAAACCTCCCAGTAAAGCAAATAGCGTGCTCTGCTAATGTGTCCGTCTCGGGTGTCATAACATAGTCAGAGAGGGGTTTGAATCCTGCAAATGGCAAGTATGTGTGTTTGGATGAGGGGGGTTAGTGTGTGTGAAGGAAATGTCCCTTTTGGCAACTAGGAGAACAGACTACAGGATGCACATTCCCCTTTCTAAACACTGATGATGTCAGCACCCTATAAGTAAAGCAGGAGAAAAGAAACCTCCCAGTAATGTGAATAGCGTGCTCCGCTAATGTGTCCCTCTCGAGTGTCATAACATAGTTAGGTAGGAGTTTGAATCCTGCAAATGCTCTGTGGGTGTGTGTGAGTGGGGTTGGTGTGTGTGCAAGTCTGTGTGAGGGAAATGTCCCTTTTGGCAACTGGGAAAACACACTACAGGATGCACATTCCCCTTTCTAAACACTGATGATGTCAGCACCCTACAAGTACAGCAGGAGAAGGTATGTGGCATGGACAATGACTGAGTCATATGTGTCCATGCCTCTGAATGACCTGTATGCTTGTGGTATGTGGTGGACCATAGTGCCCCGCGGGCATATCACTGTGACCTTCACCTTGTCCAGCCTGGTGAGCGTGACCACACTGTACCGGACAATAAAGGTAGCTAACACAACTGTGGCAGGTGTGTTGTCTAGCCGTACAGGCTGTGACTGTTTGGCACACAGGATTTGTGTGCTATGTGTTATGTGTGATGTGTTCAGGCATAACGTATGCCTGTGTGCCAGCTGCAGAGGTGTGTGCCGCTCAGACAGGATGCTATTCTAAGGCTCCACGAATGGCCCAGTGTGTACACGTGCTTGTATTGCTGTCAGTGTAGGTCTACATCAGACTGGTATTGTAGTCACTGTAGTATTGCATGCCACCTGACAGGTTATGCCAGTACTGGGTTCAGAGTGCTTAGTCCCCAGTTTGGCTATGTGGTTCTATCTCATACATGTGTTGTACGTCCATGTGTAGGGGAGAGGGTTGACTGTGTACATGTGGCAGCTGTAACATTGCCACATGACCCACATATTCCACAACTGTACCATAGAGGTGACTGACAACTGACCTTTGCACATGCTACCATAGTATTGTGATTGCCATGGTGATTAAAAGCACATAGGGCCAATGGGGAACAAGGTACATAGGTTCATAGCTTCATACTAGGCTATCTGCCCTAGGGCATTTAAGAACCTAGCCAGAATGTGTTTGGCTGTCGCCATCCATTGTAAATATATCTTGCCATGCCCTTTTCTGAGGTTAGCATACTGTGCCTCTGTCTAACAGTGACACAGAAGTGATACCCGGGGTAAACCGACAATGTCCCATCCACTCATCAAGATTCCTCTTGAAGAGAGTCAGTGAGGGACTCTGCCTAACCTGGACTGGGATTTTATTCCAGAGTGAAGTGAGCCTCTGGGTTATGAATCTGTCCCTCCAGCATGTCCTATTTATTTCAGTGCTGAGGTTCAGGTCTCTCAAGCATGTAGCCCAATGGGATTTGGATATTCTCAGGTGCAGCATGCCCATTAATTCCAGGTTTGACATGGCGTTATACATTAGGCACAGATTGCCTCTGAACAGGTGGTATGCCACTGAGTAGAGCTGGTGTTTCTTTAACTGGTCAGCATATGGCATCTGTTTGAGCCCTTTGATCCTCTTGGTGAGGTACTTGTGGGGTATTTCCAGTTGCTGCAGGTGTCTGGTAAGGTACATCCCAACAGGGGGATTGTACTGAATTATGGGCCTGATGAGGGATGAGTAAAGAGGCACAATGTCCTCCCCTGATGTAGATGTGAATCCCTTCATGATGGGGGTGGGCTATATACAATGCCTTTCTAACCACTTTGGCCACGTGGTTGTCAAATGAGAGATTGCTATCAACTTGGGTCCCCAGGTCCATAATTACTTCTTCTGTACGTAATGGAGTACCACCTGTGTGGTACTTTGTGGGCACTTTGTTTTTGCCAAAGGGGATGACTATACACATTTTTGCATTCAGCTGGAGGCCATGGCTCTAGCACAAGTTGTCTGTTTCTATGAGGCCCCTTTGGAAGATGCTTGTGTCGGCTGGAGAGTTGATTATGGCGGCCAGTTTGCAGTCATCTGCATATTTGGTCAGCCACAGTCCTTCCGTGTTGGCCTGTACCTCCAATAAATATATACCAAACAAGAGAGGTCCCAGGACTGAGCCTTGTGGGACACCACTTGTAACTGGTTTGGAGTCTGGCATGGCTCCAGCAGTTCTAACCATGTGGGTTCTGTCCTTGAGCCAGTGTGCAATCCATCTAGTGACATAGTGGCTCATATTTAAGCTGGTGAGCTTCTCTAGAATGCCCGAGTAGGGTATTGTTTTGAAGGCTTTTGCGAGGTCCAGGTAGGCTGTGTGGACCCCCTTCCCCTCGTCAATGGCCTTGGTGACTGTTTCAAAGAAATCAACCAGGTTTGAGAGGCAGGATCTGCCCTTAACAAAGTCAAACTGGGTATGAACCAGTGTCTGTAGGTCCCCAATATCTATATTTATGTGGTCCATGATGATCCTTTCCATAGCTCTACAGACCAAGCTAGTGTGGCTTATGGGGCGATAGTGTCCAGGATCCATTGAGGCACCACCTTTCTGTAGAGGGACCACTGTTGCTGTACGCCACACTTTGGACACATATCCTGTAGTAAGGCTGGGATTGAACAGTAGTTTTATGTTTGGTTGTAGCACGTCTTGGAGGTCATGTAGGACGCAGCCCGGGACACTGTCTGGTCCCATTGATGCAGTGTGTATTGCTTTGGAGAGGGCGGCTCTTACCTGAGCATCTGAGATGTTAGGGGGGCAGCACTCTGCTGGGATACATATTTGCCCTTTCGGTGTGGAGGGGGGTGAGAAGTTTGCACTGAACCTGTCAGCTAGAATGTTGGCAATGTCTGTGGGTTTGGTGTTTCTATTGACATTTTGGACTACCTCTGAGCATATCTGGGAATTACCACCCAGGTTCCTAACATAACTGAAGAAAGCCTTGTGATTATCCTTAGTGTCCTGTGCAATTTCTCTCGAAGCTGGCCTTAGACATTCTTAAGAGTGCCTGTAGTTATTTGCTAATACTGATCAGTGATGCCTTCCCTTTTTTGGATTTTGCTGTATCATTTAGTAGCTTCCTCCTGCTATTGTGTAGTTTGTTTATGGCTGGGGTCCACCAGACAGGACGTCTGCCTTTGGAGGATTGGGTCTTGGTTTTATTCGGGATCACATGACCCATGCATTCCTGAAGGTGTCCATAGAATGCGTTTATAGAGGAATCTGCAGTCTGGTCTGTAGTTTCCACAGGCCCGGGGGCTTTGAAGGTTTCCACCTCAGTTTTGAGGAGTGTGAATTTACTTTAGAGAAGTTGTTCACTTTGGTGTTCTGGGCAGGGGGTGGGGTCAGGATGTGAATATCCAGTGAGATTAGTTTATGGTCCGATCTTACCAGTGAGGGATACACTTCTGGTCTGGAGCATAGAGTCCCCATGTTGGTGATGATCAGGTCCAGTATGTTTCACCTTCTTGTGGGAGTGGTAACAAGTTGTTCCATAGCATTTGAGCTCATATATTCTAGGGATCTTTGGCCTAGGGTATTGGAGCTAGAGTCATGCTCCCAGTCCATGTTTGGGTAGTTGACGTCACCCAATATAATGGTGTTTGGAGAGACCTTCATATTTCCACTGTTCACAGGACGGCCGAGTGCAGTTCTTGGGTTTGGGAGGGTGGTCTGTAGCAGGCTATAACCTGGAAGGCAGTTTCACCCATTGTTAGTTGCACATGGATAGTCTCTGATGCTTGGTGCTTTGCCACCAACCTGGAGGTGTGGGTATCTTTGATGAATATCAATACTCCCCCTCCATTTGTGGTTCTTCCAAGTTTTGGGGCTGAAAAGCATGGTATGAGGTATAACCTGGTAGTGCTGGGGTGCTCTCGGTAGCCCTGAACCAGGCATCTGTTACTGCACAGATATCAATGTTCTCCATGCCAAGGAGAGTTTCGGGTGCATGCATCTTGAGGTTTAGACATCTGGCATTGGGTAGCATTACTCTTAGTTTCTTATCCCTTGTGATACCTATGAAGGTGGGTTTGTCATTTGAGCCCTGCCTAACATAGGCACTATGTGGGTAGCAAGAGCCTTTGCCAATATCTGAAAGCCCAGGGGTGACAGGTGCAAGCCATCCCTAGTGAAGCAGGTGGTTCAACAGAAGATGAATATGTGAGGGTGTAGTGCCTGTGATTAGTTAGCAGTAGCATATATGACTGCTCACGTGGACAAATGCCAGGTAAGTCATATGCAATGTGTCACAGGCAACGTACATGTGAACAGGACAAACAGTGACATTCTGTCAAGTGAGACATGGACATACATATAGTAAGCTATGCAGATGTTGTGAGGGTTGTGAGGGTGGCCTAATGGTTAAGGTGTTTGACTTACAAGCATAAGGTTCTGGGTTTGTGTCTCACAAAGGATAATTGGCTAGGCTTAAAATGGCTCGCAAGGGCAGTTAGCTTAGTACTAATCTATGAACCTATGAACCTATGAACCTATGTCACTAGGAGTCCACCGAAGCTCTGTAACTATGCATTGCAGGTGGGATCAGTATTCCAGGGTAATTGCAAGCAGACATGCATTGAAACAAAGCTACAGTAAGCAGGGCTGCATGTAGTCCATTGTACAACAAACAAGCTGTACCACTTCCAGTAGGTAACACTGCAAATATGCAGGCACTATGCACATGTACATGGAAATACACAGGTCAGATGTCTAGGGTCCAGTCTCAGCGCATACAAGTGTACAGACCATGTACTGTCAGGATGTACAATAACTGGATGGAAACCCATGTGCTCATACCTGCAGTAATACACATGTCAAATAACAGACACTGAGCCTTCACTCAGTGGTTCCATACGTAGTAGGATGTGTGCTACCTGGCCTGCCACCACAGTATCCCTGACATGTATGGGGACTCTCCCTCCTGTGACAGTTAGTTTTGTGTGTTGGGGCTGTCTAGCATGGTATGAGATGTGAGTTTGCAGTGCTAGGGTGCTCCTGTGTGTCCTGTACCAGTCGTGTAGTACTGCACACATATCAACATCCTCAAACATCCGCAATGCAGAGTCCAGTGTGGGCAACATGCCACTTGCAGTTTACATGTCCATCATTGTGTATTAATACATTCATTACCTTATCCCCTGTGCTACCTATGTATGTAGCCTTCTGTTGACATCCTTACCACCAGTATGCCAACATGTGCAGATAATACACTATGGTACTTACCATGGGTGTAGACAACAGTACATGATAATCACACCCTTACTGCATCAGGCATGCTGTGATATACCCACAATTAATTCAGCACACAGTACTGTTAACAACATGATACTATTACTACACGTCTATGTAGTCACCCTGTGCATCAGCAACATGTTAACCTGTACCTGCACTGATGTTACAGATTGCAGGAGGTGGCACAGTTTCATCATATGCACAGGGTGTGAACTTGGTATGCCTGAGTCAGCCACCGATACCACCGACTGACATGTATGTGTATGTGTGTTGGTGAGGGACAGCAGTACAAGGTGGGGCAATGTTGATGCAGTGTGTACGTGTATGCGGTAGCCCTAGGTGTTGTCAATTCACATGTGTGTATGGATGCACACAGTTCCATCTCATGGCTGCCATATACTGTTGTTTGTGGACAGCCACAGACTGTACCTGCCAGGTCATACAGATCAGTGTCTCTGGCCACAGACACGGTACCTGTGCCTTGCAGGGCTGCTACGGACCGTATCCGGTACCAACCGAGACTGGGTACTGTCATCAGAAGCAGGTGTTCATTGACTGGACACAGATCCCTGTCGGGCCTGGCCAGAGCCACGTGCACGTGGTCTCCTGGGGCGGTCTGATGACAGCACAGACCCAGCATTGCTGGGGCTGCTGCTGGCACTATGGGGGCGGCTGCGGCCCTGTTGTCGTCCGTGACGACTGCAAGCTGCTGCTGTTGCTGGCATATGCCCATGTCGACCCCTCAACCATCCACCATCGCCCTGGCTCATGGACATGTAGTTGTGGAACCGGTCTAATATGTCCCCACAATGTCTGTCTATGACATCGGTGAAATTAGAGATGGCAGCCGCAATGTCACGCATACTGTCAGTCATGGCTGTGCGACATGCTGTCTGGTGTACCGTTCCATATGTGACTGTGCCTGCATGACAGCCCGAAACATAGCTGAGGTTGTAAGACCTCTGTGGGCACATCTGACAGGGGCAGTACGCCCACGGATGCTCCCACGAGAACCCCTGGACATCTGTCTGTGTGGTACCATCTCTGGGCCATGCTCATGGCTGCTGTGTGGGGAGGCATGTGCCACAGATACCACATTACCCTGGTCAATGCCCACTGTATGCTGTCCATCACCTAGCGACATTGGTGACAAAGGGTGTATTGGCAGGATAACTGTGCGCATTGATGGGGTCGACAGCTGTGTACTGTCAATTGGCTGACCAATGGCGGACCCTGGCATACCTTCCTGTGCCATTACACAGATCTCATCATTATCAGTACCCATGGCACCTGATTCAGGTTCCCTGCTGCATGACACCAGAGCAGCACCAGGACCTGTGGGAGGGAAACAGGAAACACAGTTTACAATGTCTACACATTACCAGTGATGCACACATCCACATATGCACAGGTCCAGACATGCACACATGCACACATGCACACGTGCACAGGTACGCACATGCACACATGCACACGTGTACATGTGCACAGGTGCGCACATGCACACGTGCACAGGTGTGCACATGCACACATGCACACGTGCACAGGTGAACACATGCACACATGCACAGGTGCACAGGTGCACACATGCACAGGTGCACACATGCATACGTACACATGCACACAGTTGCACACAATTGTACAGTACTCAGTATGCGTGATATCAAGACACAGACACACCTACATGCATACAAAGAGCACTACTAAGTGAGCCTAATATTACTATTACTATCAAGACTATTACAGGTATTGTTAATACACACTCACCAGCATGGATAGGCTGCATTGCTGTTACACCGGAGGGACCTGCAGACGTGAAGAAACTAATGTCAGTGGGCACAACTGTGCCATTGTTACTGAGTATGATACAGGTCAGTAGTACAACAGTCGCCTTTCACAGGTCAGCTGCTAATATTGAGGATATCACACTTGCACATTAAATACTATGGTGACAGCTACAAACCAAGGACACACCTCACACATGCATTAACTACCAGTGTACACAACAGTCAACTATACATATGGCATATTACCTGCACGCTCACTGTCTTGCTGCTGCATGGCTCCAGCCTCCATCATAATGCATGTCTGCTGCTGTTATTGTTGCTGGCGGACTGTAGCCACTACACTCATGAGTAGTCCCTCCAGTCTGGTGAGTGGGGGATGTGTAGCCACCCCACCACCTGTGGCAACCTGTTGCCTGTGGATATCCGACGCACGCTGACGAACATTTCTGATTAAATCACTGCAGTGATGTCGTACCTGCTCATATGTCCTATTATGTGTGCCTATGTCATTTACCCGACGGACCAGGTCTTGCCACAGTGCAGCCCTCTCCTGCTGATTCTGGCTGGTGCGGGAAAATTATTATTGCATAATCCCGCACCAGGCTCTGGTGTATCTCCTCATCCTCAGCTGTGGAGTAAGCGGGATTCCGCGGGTGAGCCATGTACCTGAAAAAGACAATAACCTGATATCAGCAATATATGTCATCAGAATTTGGCACACATACTACACATGCTACTCGACTGTTATGATACAACATATCTCACATATATAGCATCTGTCTGTCTATTGGTGGATACACATGTAAATGGCCAGGTATCAGTGGTCAGCCAGCAACTGTGCAACAGTACCTGGCACACTCCATACGACATACTACCAAACCCCAGCAGTCAGAACACTGATTCAGGTCCAGAGCACCTCCTCACTCTGGGGGTTTGTATCTAGGTACTGTATGTCTTACATCATCAACTACTGTGAGCTGACCACACACTAATTGCCTGGATATACATATCCCACCTCCACCACCAGCATAAACGACTATAGTGAATAACATTGCAGATGCAAACTTTACACTTTGTAACAGTGACATGGTATCCTTTCAGCCCACTGGGCCAGTGGCAGATACAACCCACAATGCTGACCCCTACACAAATGCTTTCTACAGACATCTCCGAGAATGCATGGATCATGCAATCCCATATATGACCAAGACACTCTCCACAAAGGGACAGCATCCTGTCTGGTGGACCCAAGCCATAGACAGATTGTATTACAAAAGATGGCAGCTACTGCAAGACAGAGCATAATTCCATAAAGGGAAGGCATGTCTGAGCAGCACTAGTAAGGATCTATTTTCCATCATACAAACATCCATGGGCAACTTTGAGAGGGAAATCAAGAGGGACACTACAGATAACCAGAAGGCCTTCTTCAGTTATGTTAGCAACCTGGTCAGAATCCATCCTCTATGCCCATAGTTAGTACACAACAACAAATATTTCACTGAAACCACAGATATTGACAACATTGTGGCAGACAGGTTCAGTGCAGGTGTCAGCCCACCCTCTCCCCCAAAATAAGACATAGTTATCCCAGCTGAATGTAACCTCCCTGTCATCACAGATGTCCAGGTGAGAGCCGCCCTCATGAAAGCAGAATACACAACATGACTGGGACCTGATGGTATCCCCAGTTGCATGCTACATAAACTCTGACAGGAGCTAAACACACATATAGAAGTGCTATATAACACTAGCCTGACTACAGGATATGTACCTGTACACTGGCGCACAGCAGCAGTGGTTCCACTCCATGAAGGAGGCACCTCAACATACCAATACAATACAACACAATACATTACATTACAATACAATACTATACAATATGCTATTGCCCCTGGGACTACAGCAGCATACTGTTCTGCTACCCTGACCATTGTGACATGTGGTGTGATGGTACCTGCTGCTGTCACACAGTTACACAGGGTGACTCATATGGCATATTACCTATCTGACTAACATTCAGCAGGGGTATGTGTGACTGCTGTTGCATTTGTTCTCGCTGACTAGCGTCCTGTGAAGGAGTATTTTTTTACGAATTTTGCTACCCAAAGCACTTTGGTTTGGTACTGTTGCTGAAGACTGAGCTAGTGGACTTCCTTTGGCTTCTCGGTTTTGGTGCTGTGTTTTTTCTTATGTGTGACATGTACTCATGGGGAGTCTTGCTTCTTAACACTGTGTGGTTTATTGCAGGGTATGTCTTATCTGTGGGTAGGAACTTTTACCTACACATGTGCTCTCTATTGCAGTGGCATGGACGACACACAGCAGTCATTTAGGTTGTGGATGGTGTGAGGTGTTACTATGGTTGTTGGACATCTGTCATGGGTGTGACTTACGTATGTAAATCCGGGAGTGGTAACCTCTATGTGGGTAGTATGTGTGTACTCTGTGGTGTTGTCAGTCACTGTGCATTGGTAATGTGTTTGAGTGCATTGTCACAGTGTTGTACATGTCACTGTGTCCTTCTCCATATCTGTAGCTGTCATGTGAGGTCCATACCTTGGCATCCATTATGTGGTGTGGAGGGGTACACCGACCTACATGTCCATAGCTGACACACCATGTCTGCTGACACATACCATGTGCAGGTATTCCAGGAATAGTGTGCCACTGTGAATATCATTGGGGCACTATTGTACACATTTATGACCCTGTTCACCCCTGACACATGCAGTGGTGGGCAGCCAATCACATATCTGGTGGTTACTGGTGTAGGTGATTTGAAATGGGGTATGGTACTCCAGTTTTGGCACTGGTGTTCACTCCATGCCTTTGTCACCAGGCACCTGTTGCAATACATCTGTGCACATGTGCCTCACTCAGAATATATATACATCTCTCTCTCTCCCTTATATATATATATATATATATATATATATATATATGTATATAGATATATCTATATGTATATATATATATATATATATATATATATATATATATATATGTCTGTATACATATACACATATATATATTGATGTACATATATTGCTATAGATATGGAGGGGGGACACAGAGGGGGTGAGAGTGACAGAGGGGGTGGGACAGGGGGTGTTGAGGTCGTCATACACAGTCATACCTGTAGATAGTCAGATCAGTCTGTCTATGTATATGTGTCTACATATATCTATATCTGTATGTGTGCATTACATATATATGTTTGTACATATTCTATCTATCTACATCTGTCTATGTATTTTTACATCTCTCTCTATGTATGTATACATATATGCATATCATATATATATATATATATATATATATATATATATATATATATACATACATTACATACATACATACATATTTTGACATACATACATATCCATATGATAGACAGGTATATCAACATGTTTGTCTACCATACTGTATACACACACTAACATACTGCTAAACATACATAACTGTGAAACCTACTTTGTACATTGCACTACAACCTACAGTCAACCTACACTGATATGTGCACATAGATGCTCTCATATACAAATGTATGTACAGCCTTCACTGATAGTTGCTGTATGTCCCCTGCCCTTTACACATCTTCATATACATATGGATACAGACCAATGACACATATGGAGGGTTCACAGTATGTAGACCTTTATAGTATTACTTTACATTACCTGTGTTTGTCACAGCTGCTTGTGTTGCCGTCTGGTTTTCTGTCCTGCTGCTCCACTTGCCAGTTGTCAGCTTTCAGGTGGCTGTTGCTGAACAGTTTTGTTTATGTCTGCTTAATTTCAAATTTCTCTGTCTCTGTCTCTGTCTCTGTCTCTCTCTCTCTCTCTCTGTCTGTCTGTCTGTCTGTCTGTCTCTCATGTCCTCCTCAGGGTGCAATGAAAGTATTGCATGTGTGGACTGGGAGTACAGCATACTTTTGTAGGTATCTGCATATGTCCATGTGATGGCCTCTGCACCAATTGTTAGCCAGCATTTGCTAATTGCATGCAGCCAGTTGTGTACTGATTGCAGTTCTCACTGTGATTTCAGAACAGTGCTATAAAAAGGTATGTGAGATAGGCATAGCCCTTTCAGATTTTAAGGGCAGGGACCATGCTGGTATGCTGTGGACAATGTTCTGTGAGTGTAAAGGTTGGTATCTCTCTCATATTTCCAGCTGTGTTGTAGATTAACATTCCTCCATTCATTTCTCCAGTTTCCTGTACTAACTGTGTATGTACACTGACACCTACAACTACTACTACTGTTAATGTGTGTGTGTGTGTGCTTTCCTTTCACTTTTGCTTGCACATTGTTGCTAAGGCTTCAATATTTACCCTTTACAGTCACTACTTGTATGCCTACTAGGTGTCCTGACTGTAGTGTGCTGCTGTAGCTTTCCTATTTTCCATGTACATTCACATCTTGGAATGCTTGCTATATCTGCTAGGGTGTTACAGCATGCAGTGTGGTCTGGCTATGGTGTGGGTCTTGACATCTATTAGGGTATTTGAGTATGCTGCTGAGCAGGCCCCAGAGACTCTCAGGTTCATCTGTTATCTGCCTCATGGAATGGTACATATCAGTGGGGTACACCCATTAAATTGTCTGGTATGCTGCAGTTGTGACTGTGGGTTAGCATGAGCATATGTATTATGACACTTATTCTGCCATGCAAGTGGTGAATACTTTCAGGACTCCATAGTTACCATTGCATGTGTTGTTACACCTTTCTGCCTACTGTTTGTACATTTCACATGGAGTCTGTGGGGCATCCCTGTAAGTCATTCACTGTTGCTATGTCTAGGCTCTTAACTATTCAAATATGGTGGTGTCAGACCTCTCATGTGTACAAATATTTGCAGGTTGTCCATATTTCTGCCTCATATTTTGGTCAATATCTCATGCACAGCTTTTTCTGGCAAATCACTCTGGGCTCAAGTCAGAATATAGTGACAAACATTCAAGTTTCAGACTTCATACCCTTCCAAACATCCCACAAAATGCAGACCCTGTTACTCTCTGAACTGTCTGCGTTTGTTGTAACATTATTTGTAATGTGTCCCTGGTTTTGGGCCTTTGCTCCACATATTTTATTACTTGGTCCGGATGTGTTCCTGTAAGAGGTTGTGGGATATGGGCAGTGATTATCCTGCTGTGAGTATGTGTGTGGCTTGCAAGGTGCTACAGTGACATTATTACCTACTAGCTACCAACTAGCATGGCTGTTTCTGTTCACACACTACTATTATGGAAATCCACTAGTTTTGACAGTAATTCTAAATGACATGCTTTGTGTACTACACATCCTATATTCCCTTTACATTCATTCCTACTATTACATGATATATTTATTTTAGCACAATGTTTTTGTATAAGAGTCATGGCTTAGTGGTAAGTCATGCAGACTACTGTTTCCAATGTCCTGGGTTCGGGACTGACAGTTGGATTTTATTTTGCTTTTGAACTGACTACAGGACCTGTCAATCAGAGTGGCTAAGGCACTTTTAAGCAGTTGTAACTGGGTTAGTGCTGGTTTGCGTGGAGCTCATGCATGCGCACTAGCGTTTAGCTCTGCTCACACAAGCACACACCCGCTTACAACCGCTTAAACGTGGTTACTCTTGCGCACACCCGCGCTATTTTCTTTGAAAGAAATGAAAATGGGGAGACAGGAAAGTGGTGAAAAAGGGGTCACAAAGAGGGTAAGACAGTAGGGAAACAAGCTTGGGATTTGCAGGAGGGATTTAGGTAAGGCCCATAGCTGCCCATTTCTTCATCAGCAACAGCTGTGCATATGTTTGTAATTTGGTGTGACATTTGATACCTTCCACCCCTGAGAGAGGTGTAAGGACAACAATAATACTTGTTGTACAGCCAATTGTAATTGATTGTTTCCATGTCTGGTAGACATATGTGCGGAATGGGCAGCTATGTATGGGGCGTAATTTTTTTTGTGGGTACAGAGTGCCCTTTTTTTTTTTTTTTCAGGTGAGAGTGGTATGTCAGGTGAAGGAAGTTGGTATAGCTGGTGAGGTAGGTTGGGTAGGTCAACAGACAAGACAAACAAGATGCATACAGGGGTGGTGTATGACACATGTGGGGGGGTTACACAATTGACAGGGACGGAGGTTTGGATATCCAGAGCCCATGAGCCCACAGATGGCAACAGTGGAACTGATATCCCCACCCATGGGCAGTTGCCACTGTTCCTTCACTGCCCAGGACGGGGCTGTGCTGGGGGCTGTGTAGGCTGGGCAACAGGCATGCCCGTAAGTTGTGCCAACTGTGCCTCAAGCTGGCGTAGGGGCTCGAGAACAGAGTCCCGGATCTCCCTACGCACCACAGTCCAGATGCTACGGAGGGTGAGTGGTGGTTCTCCTCCAGCCACGCTTGCAGTGGGGACACGGGCCCCATCCCCTGCAGCGCTTCCACCCGCAGGTGGCACAGGGCCACCGGAGGAGGGTCCAGACTGGGCACTAGTGCCAGGTGCACTCGCCAGCTGAGGTGGGAGAGGTGGGTCCGCTGGAACCCGCCTTCCCTGTCGTCTTATGTTTTGCTTTATGTCATGACAGTTTGGGTTAGTAACATACAATACCATTCGCAATTAGTTGTAACAGCATGCATTAGTATTCCCATTAACCAAACACCCAGATATTCACACCATTGAACAGCAAGCATAACACATGCATAATTTGAACAGCAATACACAGTCCAACAACATGCAGGGTTGATTGATGGCAACAGGCCATCAGGTTTGGATGTATGAACAGGGCAGATGCATCAACGGACATGCAAATATTTATGACCCATGAGGACAAATGTCCAGGGGTGTTAATTGTGATTGCACATACCATTTTCACGTGGAATGGATTATATGTGGTTATAGGGTGGGGTGAAGAAAATATTATTAACACCTTTGAATACCAATGCATATGCTGCACATTTCTAATAGCTACAGATATATACACACTACTGTTCTAACTACAGTTTCCTATATGATAACTACTTCAATTTGGTGATAGGACTGTTACTGCTACATCAATATACATTTTATTGTTATTCATACACGTTCATATCTGGCTTTGTTCAGCTACATCATCCTGCTACATTTGCTTTATATAGCTATAGACAACTGTGGATGTTTGATATTTCAGACAATCATACTATCTGCATATTGCAGACTGAGAGCAGCATATCCAGATTTTGGGATACACATTCCAGCTGCAGCAACACTTTGGACACATTTTGCAGTTTGGTTCTACTTGTCACATTCATTTCATTCTGTACTGACTGCAGTATACTTTATACAGGGGTTATTACTACTTTATTGGTGGATTCATAACTCTTTCTCACACCCTCTCACTTGTTTTCATTTTACTATTCAGGATGGTACTTACTTCTAGGCTTTGTTGACATGTTTTACCTGTAGTTATTACAATCCTTTCCAGCAGTCTCACTTCTGTCATGTTTCAGTATTTCAACAGGGATATATTTCACACATGTGAGTTGCTCATCTTCTGCAGCTGTACTTTTCAGCCTGCTGCAGGTTGTGCACTATGATATTATAGGTGGGGCATCTTTATTTCAGACTTTATTTCAGACATTTTCATTTTTCTGTTTGGATTTCAGACTGCAACACACTTTTGTAATCAAGCAATACTTGCAAACACTTTTACACTGTTACTTGCACATTTTATTACTTAGTGACTACACTGCACTCTTTTGCTAACTGTCATACTTTTATATTTCTTTACAGTTACTGGGAGTGGATTACTGACCTGCCTGGTGGCGCAACCGCACCAGCCTATCGCCATAGGCTCTGCGGTTCGCAGAACGGACACCTGCAGCTGTAATATAAATGAAGTAATATTGGAATACACATCTCCATAATATCAGCTAATTTAATTTCTTGCATACATAATTAAATGTAACTTGCTCAGTAGTGGGGCGCTGGGCATTTGCCGGGCCTCCTGGATCCAAAGGTTCAATTGGTCCTGCTTGCGTCTCTTCAGGTCCGCATGGTGGTGACGGACCTGCTCACCAGTCCTTGGAATCCCTGTGGCACTGGCAAGATCATGAGCCAACCGGTCCCATGCCTCAGCCCTATATGCTCCCCACAGGACCTGGCCCTGCATGAGTTGGGCCTCATGATTGTGGACTAGGAGCCAGACCATGTATCTGAACTCCTCAATGCCCCACCTCCGTGCTCGAAAGCAACTACCCTCACCTACACCTGATATTCTGGCTGCAAGTCAGTTCTACAATTGTTTATGCTGTGTATTCCCGCCTATGGGGCTTATATATGCAGTTTTTCCTGCACTTATCTGTGATTGGCCATTTTGGAATTGTATCCACTTCACAAAACCTGCTTTGTCATGCTCCACTTTCTATTCATTCCTATATATTTGCTATTACTGCATTTCTGAATACAGCTGTCGTAGCTTAGTGGTTCAGTAACTTGACTATGGTGCATGGTATCCTGGGTTTGAACCTGGCCACTGCTTTTTATATTTTATGACTGTCTAGACATGCTAGGGGGGTGTGTCTGTGTAAAGGCAGTTTTGTTACAGCTTGCTCAACGTTGCCCGTCGGTTAGCTTGTTGGCGCGGTGCGCACTGGCTTACGCCTCATTTGGCTGTCAGCACGCATAGTACGCTCAGCTCAGCTAGGGGCACACAGTTTCAGCATGTGAAACCACTGCTCACCTACGGGCACTCATTTTGCACCTGTTAAACCACTGCTCACCTACGGGCAGATGCACTCACCTTGTAAAACTGTAGCTCAGCTATAGGCACATCTGGCATTTTTTTATTGTTTTGTTACCTCACATTTCTTCAAAATAAATGGACTAGTTCATTACATTTTACATAAAATGTGATTTTATATGTGTACATGTTTGTCAGGGACTTGTTTCGTGCTTATTTTGCGAAATATAAAAGTTGGCGTTGTGGGGGCATGAACCATGAATGCCTGCTCTTCAGCTGACATCTTTACCGCTACGCTATTGCTTTTTGGCTTACTTTGCATATTTAGTTCTTATATGCTTTCCCACTGACTGCTAACTGTAGCTGCGCTACGGGCACGCCCGCACAAACGAGCGCACTCATGGTTAAACATCTTTACAATTTAAAAAAATATATATCACATGTACATTTATATATTTTCTGTTCATAGTCTGTGGGGCCATGTGTTGTGTTGTGTTTATTCACATTTCCGTGGACTCTGTGGTGGGTGTCTACTTTGGGCACTTTTACTCTTTTGGGGGCGTGTCCACTTGCAGGGCTCAGCCTAAGGAAACTCCCCCTACTGTCTTACACGGACCGTGTTAGACTTAGGTGTTATTCAGCATGCTCTCATGAATATGCAGAGCATGCTGACATCACTCCGTTTAACTGCAGCCTCCGTGTAAGAGTTATAACTCTTACACGGAGGCTTCGTGAATCCTGCCCAGAATCTTGTGGTTGCACAGTGCAGTAAACAAGTAATGAAGGCAAGTGCAGGGTAGTTTGAAATGGTTACTAATATCAAGTAATTGAGTGGTGTATTTACTTTGATCAGTGTGTGGAGGCTAGGCATAATCATTTCATACAGAAGGTATTACACATGTAACACAATATATTCTCAATTGCTGTATATATATATATATATATATATATATATATATATATATATATTAACAATTGTTCATTTATAAGTGAATTCTGATGTATCACATCTTCCAATAATCTGGCTGTTTCAGTTACTGAAGGAAAGCATGAGTAGTTCACTGATTAATAAACAATCAGCTTTTAATAATTTTAATTTGAAATATCCTTTTCATTTTAATGCTGCACATTTGGTTTGGGTTCTGTTCTCACTCCAGGTGACTGGATTGCTGAAACTGCAATACAGGTTTAGCAGGTTGCAGTCCAGATTGTGTCAACCTTTGGATGTTAAACAGAAGTCCCATCTGTTTGAGTTGCTGGTAGCTCAAGTGAATGTAAATGATCTCACGGCACCTATCAAAAAGAGTAGGGGTCTTTTATTTATATGGAAAAATAAATCTTATTTACAACATATTTACAAATATTTACAAATGAACAGATATAGGTTCATAGGTAGGTACTAGGCTATCAGCCCTAGGGCCTATACAAGCCTAGCCAAAAAGGTACCCTGGCTTTCGCCACAAAAGAAAATTATTTTCCTGTGCCCCCGTTGAGCAGAGCCACAGAGGTGATCCCCGGGGTGAATTTCCTATTTCCCATCCAATCATCAAGATTTTTCTTGAAGAGTGCTAATGAGGAGCTCTGTTTGATACAGATAGGTAGTTTGTTCCAGAGTATGGGAAGTCTCTGGGACAGGAATATATCCCTCTAGCATGTTCTGTTTATTGTGGTGACAAGGTTTAGGTCCCTAGAGCGTGTAGCTTGGAGGGGTTGGGATTTCTTTAAGAGGAGCATGTCCAACAGCTCTGGGTTTGACATAGCTTTGTATGTCGGCAGAGATTGCCTCTGAGTAGGCGATATGTGACTGAGTAAAGCTGGAGTTTTTTGTGACGGTCTGCATAGGGCATCTGTTTGAGGCCAGTAATCCTCTTTGTGAGGTATTTCTGTGGCCTTTCGAGTTATTGTAGATGTCTTGTGAGGTACATACCAAAAGGGGCATTGTATTCTATAGTGGGTCTAATGAGTGATGAGTTGAGGGGAACAATGACCTCTTTTTTCCTGGATAAGAAACCTTTTGTGATGAGGTGTGCCACGTAGAAAGATTTCCTGACTACTGTGGCAATGTGATTATCAAAGGAGAGACTACTGTTCACCTGTGTCCCAAGGTCTCTTATCACACTTTTGGTGTTGTAGACTACCACCTGTGTGGTAGCTCATGGGTACAGAGTTTTTGCCAAAGGGGATGACAATGCACTTTTTGGCATTGAGCTTGAGGTCATAGCTTTGACACCAAGCATTTGTCTCAGTGAGGCCCTTTTGTAGGATGTCCACATCGTTAGGAGTTTTAATTATGGCTCCTAGTTTGCAGTCATCTGTGAACTTTGTTAGCCAAAGACCTTCTGTGTTAGCCTGTACTTCAGAAAAGTAGATACCAAACAGGAGAGGACCCAGGACTGAACCCTATGGTACTCCACTTGTCACTAGTCTGAAGTCGGATTTGGAGTCTGCTTCTTTCACAGTGTGGGTTCTGTCAGTGAGCCAGTTGGCAACCCATCTTGTGACATAGGGATTTATACCTAGTTTAGTGAGTTTATCTATAATTCCAGAGTGGGGGATGGTGTCACAAGCCTTGGTGAGATCTAGATAGGCTGTGTGAACCACCTTACCCTCATCTATGACTTTGGTGACTGCTTCAAATAAGTCAGTCAGGTTTGGGAAACATGATCTGCCTTTTACAAATCCAAACTGGGTGGGATCCAGCATTTGGAGATTACCAATGTCTTTGTTTATAAGTTCCATGGCCTTGCAAACTAGGCTCGTTAGGCTAATGGGGCAGTAGTTCCCAGGGTCCATGGTGGCTCCCCCTTTGTGGAGTGGGATAACCATCACTGTGCACCCCCCATTCAGTGGGCACAAAGCCTGAGGTGAGGCTATGACTGAACATGGTAGTTAGGTGGGGTGCCAGTTTATAGGTTCATAGATTAGTACTAAGCTAACTGCCCTTGTGAACCATTTCAAGCCTAGCCAATTATCCCTTGTGAGACTCAAACCCTGCACCTTGTGCTTGCAAGGCAAACACCTTAACCATTAGTCCACCCTCCCAACCCCTTCATTTCATTCCTACAGTTCATTCTGTAGTTCATGTAGAACGCAGCCTGGGATGTTGTCAGGTCCCATGGATGCTGTGTTCTTGGCTTTGGAGAGTGTGGTTTTTACCTGTGCAGATGTGATTACAGGAACTTTGCATTCTTCCTGTATAGAGATGGGCCCTTTAGGGGGTGGGGGTGTGGGGGTAAAGTTAGCACTGAACCTATCTGCCAGGATGTTGGCAATATCAGTTAATTTTGTATATTTAGTGCGATTGTGCTGTAACTCAGAGCAGATATGAGTGTTGCCATTGAGATTCTTGACATAGCTATAGAATGCTTTGTGGTTGTCTTTATAATCAGTGGCGATTTTGTTTTCATAACTAGCTTTGGAGGATTTTATGAGGGATCTCAGCTTCTTACTGAGGCTGACCATGGAGTTCTTACAGTCATGGGATCTTACTCTTTTTTGCAACAGTTTCTTTCTTCTGTTGTAGAGTTTGTTCGTGGCAGGGGACCTCCAGATTGGCTTCCTTTTTTTGGAGGATAGCATCTTGGTTCTGTTAGGGATAGCATGATCCATGCATCCATATAAATGCTTATAAAGTGCATTTGTGTAGGATTCAGCAGTCATACCTCTATTGTCCGTCTCCATGGGTGTCGTGAAGTTTGCCACTTCTGTCTTAAGAAGCGTGAAGTTGGCTTTCGAGAAATTTTTTATGGTAGTTTCCTTAATGGGGGGTGGGGGCGGGATGTGGATGTCTAGGCTGATTAGCTTGTGGTCAGATCTGACCAATGAGGAATTGACCTCTGGTGTGGAACACCTGTCACCCATGTTGGTAATGACTATGTCTAGGATATTGCTGCCCCTGTTGGGGGTGTGGATAAGTTGATCCAAGGCACTGGAATGTATGAATTCCAGAAAACATTGAGCAAAAGAATTGGTTCATGAGTAGTTTTCCCAGTTAATGGTGGGATAGTTGAAATCGGCCTTTATTAGGGTGTTGGTTTGTACCTTATATTTTCCAGTGTATCAAGAAATGAGGAGGGGGAATCCTGGGGCATGGTGGGAGATCTGTAGCAAGTTACAGTTTGGATTGTGTCTTGCCCAGAGTTAGTTGCACTTGGATAATCTCAGATGCATTATGCTGAACAACTAGCCTTTAGGTGTGGATATCCTTAATGAATATGGACACACCTCCACCTTTAGTGTTTCGGTCCAGGTTAGGTGGCCAAAAGGTGTGGTATGAATTATAGCCTGGTAATCCAGGTGTGCTCTGTAGAGCTTTGAACCAGGTCTCTGTCACTGCAAAGATGTCGATGTTCTCCATTTTAAGGAGTGCCTCGCATGAATGCATTTTGAGGTTTAGACTTCTAGCATTGAGTAGCATTACCCTCAGATTTTGCTTGCTTATACCTGTTACTATGATGAATTTGTCATTTGAAGCTTGCCTAAAAAAGGCACCATAGGGGTGGCAAGAGCCTTAGCCAGTATCTGGAATCCCAAGGGCGACAGGTGCAGGCCATCTGTGGCAAAGCATCGTGGTCTGTCGATCATGTCATCCCAGGCAGACAGATACTGGATACCCTTCAAATTACACCAGAAGCTTAGCCAGTTGTTGAAGTCAATCATTTTGTCCTTGTACTGCGGTTTCATTCTGGGTGATGGCAGGATGCTACTTAGGGCTAGGGTCATTCCTGCCTGGGCTACAAGATCGGAGAACTCCTCCATGTCTTTTTTCATGTAATCCAGGGAGATGTGTCTCAGGTCATTCACACCAACATGGACAATGACAGAGTCATATTTGTACTTGTTGTGGAGTGACCTGAGTGTGTGC
Source organism: Protopterus annectens (assembly GCF_019279795.1). Classification (NCBI taxonomy): domain Eukaryota; kingdom Metazoa; phylum Chordata; order Ceratodontiformes; family Protopteridae; genus Protopterus; species Protopterus annectens. Next base: position 76,345,249 of record NC_056730.1, on the reverse strand, counting down.
ATTATGTGGCAGATCCTGACTCCCAACAGGCAGCTGACAGTAACTTTCTCCTTGTTTAGCCTGGTTAGTGGAGCATCAGTGTGCCTAACTATAGAGTCACCTATGACTAGAGTGTTGGGTATGTTGTTATGCCTTATGGGCTGTGTTTTAGTGGCACACTGAGTTAGTGGGCTATGTGTCATTTGGGTTGTGTTGGGGGGGGTGAAGGTTGCATGCGTTTCTGCTTTGGAGGTCTCTGTTGCTTGAGCAGATTTTTATTGAGAGCCTCCATGAATGTAGGTGTGTGTTTTGTGTTGCTATGTGTGTGTTTTGGTGGTGTAGGTTGTGAGGGACTATGTGATGAGTGTGGTGTGGTGCAAATGTTTACCTAAGCCTCTTGACTGTCTAGTCCAGTCTTGGGTGAAGAGAGCTTTACTTCCAGTTTGGCTATATAAGTGCATCTCTCACAGGTTGTACTGTTGGGTGGTAGGAGGATAGGGTTGTCTGTGTACATGAGGCAACTGCTGCATTTCCCCAAGATGCTCTGGTTCATCAGGTAGACAGGAGAAAACATCAGGAGCTGACCCTTAGACATGCCTGGATAAGTGCTTATTTATTAAGTACTAAAAACTGTTTTCCTCTAGACAAGTGAGGAAAGTTGGGTGCTGTAGTAAGTTGTAGCTTATTTATTGCTTACAATGAGTTCTGAACAAGTGCTGAGCTCAAAGAAACAGATTTGAGTGCTAAAACTAAAAAACTGGCTAGTTCTAAGGGAAAATTTGAAGAGCAGACTCTATGGTGTCAGGAATAGTTTAACCCTAGCTAAGCGGCGTAGCAAATGAGCAAACTGATTTAAACAAATTAACCAATAAAAAGCTAAAAACTGAGCTCTGTTCCAGCAGTCTTTAATCAAACAAGTTATATCTGCACACTCCTGCCACTAGGGTGCAGGGGAACCTTCTCCAAAGAAAGATGGTCTGGATTAGTGCTCAAGTTATGCAAACAAAGCTAGATTCAGCAGGTCTGAATTTAGTCTATGCTACAGGAAACAAGGCATACCAATTTCAGAAAGAAACAGTTTAAATAAGCAGGTACAATATGCTTTTAACCAGAAACTCCCATCTCAGAAGGGCAGAGTCTACCCTGTCCACCAACAAGAGTGCAGACCACACCTTCTTAATGTAAAATAACTGGCCCGAAGCCCAAGTGCTTAAACCAGAACTAATACACTCTTAGAATAACAGACACTAAGCCTTCAGTCAGCAACTCCTAACTTAGAATGATGTAAGTTACCTGTCCTGCCACAATAGTGCAGACCACAAACCTTCTTAATGTAAAACAACTGGTCTGAAGCCCAAGTACTTCAACCAAAGGCTTAGAATAACAGTAACAATTTAATCAGGCTATTAACAAGCAGTAATAAATGCAGCAGAATAAATGCAATAAAGTAGGAAGAAACACAAATACAGTAAAAAGCAGATGAATAAAGTGCAATTTTTATAGGAAATTATGCATGTCATTGTATAGTAGTAATAAAGTAAATACAAATATATTTACACATATTCATAATTTCCTTTACATTCATACTACATTTTCATACCTATTAGACTCACAGTCCTTTTTCCATAACCACCATGTGATTTTAATTAATATTGTTGCTAAAATCCATTTACCATTAAACATAATTTAATTTATTTTTTCATTCCATATAACCCATATGACATAAAATAGCTTTTTATCTGTTCTTTTAACATATTATTTACTTGTATTCTTTTAATGTGGATATTTAATCATATCCATGTTTATTTTATCCACTTCTTATATATCTTCAAAAAAATCTTCTTTACATACATTCCTGATAACATTTTTACCTTTTTACATTTCTAAAACATATGTTTTGTTGTTTCTTTTTCTTGGCAATGTAAACATAGTCTATCACTTTTCTTTTTATATGGCATATTTCCTTTTATAGTTAATTTATCTATTACCGGTCTCCACAAAAAAATCTTGATGTTCTACTTTCTGATTATACCACTTGCTTCTTATTTTTATAGTTTTGATGTTTTTTCATCTGTTAGATTTTCTCATGGTTTTGCATAGTAATATTTTAGTATTACATTCTTATACCATAGTTTTCTGTCTTTTTCTATATCATCAGTTTTTTTTATCTGTTTTTCTTGGTAACATTTTATTTCTTCATTTATATTCTCTTTTCTCTTTTACTCTTTTTGCCATGCCCTAAAATTTATCATTATTATATTTATACAGTTTTAGTACTAATCTCTCATCTTTTTTTATCCACTTTAACATTTTGTACAAATTTAATGAATCAGCACATACCACTAGGTTAAGTAATCCTAAACCTCCTTTCTCTTTGTATAAAACCTTCTCTTTTTATTGAATTTAATTTAGAACCCCATATAAACAAAAACAAAATCTGCAATAATTCCTTTTCATATCCCGTTAGCAACATAAACACACTTGTTAAGTATGCTATTTTTCCATCAGTACTGATTTTATCAAATATGCCTTTTTCTGAATAATAATGTATATGTTCTCCAGAAAAGACAGGTTTGCTTTATTTCTTCTGTTGTTTTTTCCCATTTAATTTTACTTACATCTTTATTACCAAATTTTGTACCAAACACTGAAAGTTCATTCATTGTAAAATATATGCCCCCTATCTTAACTACATCACCTAAACCTTTACTTTTCTCTTTATTTAGTGCCATCCCTGTCAACTCTAGACATTAATGTGTGCAAATTATTACTTCTTTTATCCAAATGTTGTTTTTTGCAGTTATTAAAATGTCATCTGCATATGTTAACAATAGTGGAATTCGTAACCATTCTGATGTTGTATAGCCCACCCCCTTCATTTTGTAACTTATTTCACATGCTACCAAATTCATAACTAATGCAAAGCATATACAGTTCAGTGGGCATCCCTGTCATACATAATTCTTCATATGTACCTCTTGGCTTAACCAGCCATTTGCAAGTATTTTTACTTTATTATTACTATACAATGACATGCATAATTTCCTATGTTTTTCACCTATATTATATTCTTTCATTATTGCCCATAAGATTTTAATATCCATTTGTATCAAAGGCCTTACTGAGGTGTGTTAACATGATTTCACTTCTTATTTTCTATTCATAGCTTCATCCACAATTTCTCTAACTATCATTAATAATTCTTGACAACTCTTCCCCTTCATACATTATATACTATCTTCCATAATACTTTCTATTTTAGTTTCAAATTTCTTTCATATTATTTTCATAAAAATTGCATATTCATTATTATTCAGTACTATCAGTCTCCAGATTTCTAATTGTCTTGTATCTTCCTTCCTCCATATAAATTTTTTTACTTATAATTCTTTTATATAAAACCTTAATTTAACCATTCATTCAAAATCTCTACATTTTTTTTGCCAGTCCCTTAAATTTTTATACCTTTCATACCCTATTCCATCTGGTCTTGCAGCTGAATCTGTGATTACTTGTCCTAATACTTTACTTAGCTCATTTAAAGAAATCTCATTTTCCAACTCTTTATTCCCTTTTTCTGTTAACCTTTTTACTTTCTATCCATGTTTATTCACTATCTTCTTTTTTCTTTAAATATGACTTGTACATATTGTGCTTCACTATTCATAATCTTTTCCTGAGTAGTTTCTATTTCTCCTTTTACATTTTTGTTTCTCTCATTACGCGATCATCTTCCTTACTAATCAGCTTAATTAACTCAATACTTCTTCTCGTTTTCCTTGAAAAATAGTTTTGCTTGTATAACAATTTTTGTATTTTTTCTTGATTTATTTCATATAATATTTTTTCTTTGTAAAAGTGCTTTCTGTCATTATTTTCTAAATCTTCCAATGTGTCATTATACATTCTTTTATATTTTTCTTTCTCTCCTTTTCTCATATCATATTACCACTGTAAAATACATTTTTAATATTTTCTTTAAATATCATCCACCATTCAAACCATTTTTTATAAAATGTTCTCATCATAATATGAAATTTCCATAACTGTATTACTAATCTATTTCCTTCTTCATTGCATGCTTTCTTGTTTATCCTTTTAATTCCTTTGCCTGTTTCTATCTATTCCTTTTTTTCTTTCTCTCTAGCCATATTGCAAGATGATCAGAAAATCCTGTTTTAGCTATTTCTCCATCTCCTGTGATTAAACCTGCTGATACTATAAAATAATCTATTTCAATTCTATACATACTCCTTTTGTAAGTCCATCAATTTTTGTGCCAAAGTTTTAACTTACCACATCTTATAACTTTTAACATTTTTCTTATACCATGTCCTTTCTTTGCATGCTTGCCTTTTAAATCACAATTAAAATCTCCTGTTATTATAATATTTGCATTTATCACTACATAGTCTAAAATCTGATGAAATAAGCTTTCCCTAATTTTACAGTTAGTATAAGCATATAATGCTATAATTCTATATACTTGTTCTTTTCATTTTAAATCTACAATGGTTAATTTTCCCATTTTTGCTAAAGTTACATCTAATATATTTACTGTATTTCTTCAGAATACAGCTATTTCAGAATATCTCTCAGTTCCAGAATTCCATATTATCTTTTCTCCCCATAGTTTCTCTGTTTTTAATCATTCTTCATTTGTTAAAAATCTTGTGTCTTTTTATATAATTACATATACATCACATGTATAGCTCCACTCTAAAATTCTATTCTTTTTACTATTTTCTTAATACTATTCACATTTACAGAAAGCACTCTAAATTTTTCTATTCACATTTACAGAAAGCACTGTAAATGTTTCATTCTCCCTTTCCCTTAGCTTCATGTTTTCATAAGTTCATAGCTAATTACTACGCTAGTTTCCTTAATAGGTTAATAGACCATTCTGAGCCTAGCCAATTTCCCCAAGGTGAGAATCAAACTCTGTACCTTGTGTCTGTGAGTCAAATGCCTTCCTAACCATGATACCAACTCCCAATCATTATCTGTATATATGTTCTTTTTCGCCCCTTTCCTTTCTTTTTTTCTTTTGTACTTATCCTTTTAAAATTTATTTTTCTGTCTTTTATTTTTTTATCAGTATACTTATTTTTTACTACCTCCCATTTTATGTCTTCATCACTTATTTCAGAACCTTCTTCTATGTCCTGTTTATTATTTTTTTCCTCATCCAAGTTTCTTCTATGTCTACTACTACTTTTAAAATTTATACTCTTTGTTCATTTTCTTCTCTTTCTTTTTCTTTTTCCTTACTCATATTTTTGTTTTAGAAATCCATTCACAAATGTCTGATTTTGTTACATTTATAACATTTCAATTCATATTTTTCCTCATGTCTCATTTCCCCACAAATATAACATTTTCCTTTATCACAGTTACTTATAAAATGTCCTTCTTTTCCACAAAAAACACGACAAACTTGTTTTGGGTTGTCCCCAGAATTTTATGACACCCCTATTCCCCTCCATATTTATCATGCTTGGTATATGTATAATTATTTCTGTTTCTATTTTTAACACAATATTACAATCCCAGCCACAAGTCCATAAACTCCTTTTATTATAAACATTGGAATGTTGAGTACTTTTTCACATGTTTTCAAATGTCCTTTCAAAGTCTCTCTTTCCATCTCTGTTCAAAATGATACATTAATTTTCTTTTTTTGATTCCCTGTTAAATGTTTTTATCACATAAAGATTTTATCAGTTACAGTCTTTTTTTTCATATTCTCCAAGAACATTTTCCTAAAAAAAATACAAGCTCAAATATAATATCACAAATGTCTCTTTGTTAATAAGAATAAATGCTCTTACCTCATATGCCTTTACATGCAAAGGAGCTATTAAATTGTCCCACATTTCATACCTGTCCATTTATTTGTCTTCTTTAGTATTTTCTTCTGCCTTATTTCATGCTACTCCCTTTTGCCTTCTTTTACTTTCTCTGAAAATGTTTTCTTTTTCATTTTCCAATATTCTTAAGGGTTGTCTCTGTATTTATCTTTTGTATTTTCTTCATAATGTCATCCCAGGGAATGTCTCCTTCATTTTCTGTCTCACTCTGCATCACCATTTATTTGAGTAAATCATCTCTTAACCATCCAAACTGGAGGGTTGTAATTTTACATCCATAATTTGCCAACTCATTTCCATCAAACATAGTTCTTTGAAACATCTCCTCAAAGTCCTCCACATGTTCTCCAGTCTCAGTATTTGCTTTCTCCTCTGTTTATCTTGCCACTCCATTATCTCATTCTCTCTCCATCTGCTTCCCTGTTTCTCTGGGCTGCCTCTGCACCTGGAACAAAAATAGGACATGTGCCTGCAAAATGGGCCCCACTCACAACAATGACAAGTAGGGTTTTTTATTGATTGACATCACTTATAGACATACAGTACTTATTATATATATATATTTGCATTATTTACAATTATGTATACTTTTAACAATGTCACTTAAAGTTATATTAACAAGCACTTCCCCATCCTTTCTTCCACAACCAAAAATAAATCTTCAAAATTTATGCTAATATCCATTTCCCATTGAACTCAGTTTCATTTAATCTTTCAGTCCATAATGTTCATAAAACAAAAATATTATTCTATTAATTTTCTTCATGTCTTCTTGTTTTTTTACCATAATAACCATACTCAATCATGCCCATATTTAGTTGTTTGATTTTTGTCAAACCCTCCAACATTTTGTTTTTACATAACTCTTCCCATAGTGTATTCACCCTCAAACAACTCAAAAAACATGTATTGTTGTTTTGTGTTCACCACAATTAAAATATGTTTTATCTTGCTTACTTTTATAAGGCATATTTGCCTTAACAGACAAATTATCTGTAGACAGTCTCCATAGAAAATCCTTATATTCATACACACTCTGATAGCATTTATATATCATTGTTATTGCTTTCTTTTTCTTTATATCTAAATGTTCCAAGGGTCAAACAAATAGTATGTTTCATAATATTTAACTAACATTCTGTTCTTTTCAGGCTTGTTCACATTTAATTTCCATAATATAATGTTATTATATTTCTTTGCATCTTCATTCATAACATGTTTGAGCCTTTTCCTTTTTTCCATTTTTTCCCCAGAAACATTTATACTTATAGTATAAAATAAGCTCTGTCAAAATCTTATTTTCATTGGAATAACCTTTCAAAGATCTATATAGATTCAATCATGCAAATGATCATTTTGTGAAATCACCTCCTTCAATGATTTAAACTTATTGGCCATCCTATTATATTCCATAGTAGCAGAATGCATATGTGCTCACCCCTTTTCAATCTATCTTGCTCTTTTAAAAATAGTGGCTCTCCACTAAAACTTAACTTTTTAGACAGCTAAAACTTAAGTTAACTACTTTCATATCTAACTGCTTCATGCACAATGCAGTGTTTAGGATAAACCATTTTTTTTAATCTTACCTTTAAGCATCTATGCAAGACCACCAGTTACTGGAGAGCCCACATTCTGCCTCTCATATGTCATCTTGGGATTAATGCTTCTGTTTTCTCCTGGTGAGAGAAGGAGTACAGGGACTTTATTTCCTGGAGACTGCTGGTCACCAGAAAGCCTAATAACTGCTTTATAGGTGACAGCTTGGAATCTGTGCTTATATTCTGATTCTGGTGAAAGAAGGAGCAGAGTGCATTGATTCCTGGCTGCTTCTGGAGAGTGAGTGGCTGTGCTTAACGTACCTGATTGGTCTGGTTTCTATTCAAGGCATCTAGCAGGAAAAGTCTACAAGCCTACAAGCCCTTGCATCATCTGGGACAAGACTGTGGATCACCAAACAAGCTGTGGCCTGCTTTTCTTCATGGGATTGGTGCTAACATTTTGCTTCTGGTGAGAGAATTAGCAAAGGAGCATTGCATCCCAACAGAGTGAACTGTGGTGAAACCAGCATTAATAGTAGCCAGGCAGTAGCCATTCATGAGACTTCCTTTTTTCATCATTCATGACAAGCTGATTCTTTGTTTTCAGTAAGTATGGCTTGATTTGTTTCTAATTTCAGAATAACTGCCTAAATACTTCATCCTTAAATTTTCAGGGTCTACATATTAGTTTCCCCTCAGGTGTTTGGCAGTGCTCTATACAAACTCAGACACATTGAATGACATTTTTCCTGTAAAAGCAAAATTGAAATTTCTCCAGTACCTAGCTGCACACAAGACAACTAATTTTCAGTGACAACCACTGTCCACATAGTTGCAAACTGGATACTCCTGACAGTGATTGATATTCTCACTCCAACTGTCTAATCAATAAAAAAGGGACAGGTGCCATGTATATGAACTTTCCTACTGTCTCTGTTACTGGCTTAGTGGATATGGGCATCCTGAGGCAATGTAGAAATTGCTTCATGTTTACCAACAACCAGTTAATTCTCAAACTGATATGGTATGTGAGAGATGTATTTACGCAATGTCACTGGAGGCAAAGCTCTCACATAAAAGTACTCCTAATGTCAATAAGGTTGTCAGTAGTACACCCGCTGCACCCATCACACACAATTCAAAGCAGACATATAGACTCACATATACTGAAGCACTTACATGTAACCTTCCTAAACCACAAAGACCTTCTAGATGAAGTATACATAACAAATACCCTCTGCAGCTCTAAATGCACTCTTTCAAAACAACACCCACATCAACACATAGAGCTACATCTCATGGAGCCTCTACCACTAAACTCATAAGGCAAGTCACCACACAATCCAATATTCTAGTCATTGGAGACTCCATCATGAGACACACTGATGTCTCTCTCAGCAGGCTGAGTAATGAGGTCAGTTGCTTATCAGGGGCTAGGATCCACCACATTACACATGTATTCAGGTCATTGGATCACAATTACCAATATGACTCAGTCATAATCCATGTGGGATTAAATAACCTGAGACGTACCTCCCTAGACTATACGAAGAGAGACATCATGGAGCTCTTGGAATATGTGTCTCAGGCTGGAATGAGCCTAGCATTGAGCAGCATTTTACCTTCTCCAAGGATGGTGCCACAGTACAAACAAAAGATGATTGACTTTAATAATTGGCTTAGTTTCTGGTGTCATTCTAAGGGGGTGCAATATTTGTCAGCATGGAAGGAGATGATCAACAGACCAAGCTGCTTTGCTAGGGATGGTCTGCACCTCTCTCCTCTATGCTTTCAAATATTAGCTAAAACATTGTTTTCAGTGCCTTTTTTAGGCAATGCCAAACTGAAAGTATTTCCGACATAGCAAATCAAAACCTAGAAAATCTAAAGGTATCACTTCTCAATTCTAGGAGTCTAAATAAAAAACTTCACTCCCTAGAAGCCCTCTTTACCCTAGAGAATGCTGATGTCTATGCAGTCACTGAGACATGGTTTAAAGCCATGGAGAGCACACCAACAGTGCAAGGTTCTAATGCCTTCCACACATTTAAGCCAGCTACTTCACAGGCAGAGACTAAAGGTGGAGGTGTCTATATTTACATCAAAAATAAATATACTTCAAGGCTGGTCAAACAGGACAATGCATTTGAGCTGCTCCATGTTCAAATCACCATAAATAAAATTTAATACCACTTCCTTGCAAGCTATAGATCCTCCTCTGTGACCCAGAAAACACATACCATGTATTTAAACTTATTAGAAACACTAACCATTATACCCAATACCATATTCATGGGTGACTTTAATTACTCCACTATTAAATGGGAATCCTATATGACACCAAATGCACAGGCACAGAGATTTCTGGATTTTATAAACACAAACTCCCTGGCCCAAATAGTCAATGCACCAACCAGGGGTGCAACCATACTGAATCTGGTCGTCACTAATATGGGAGAGTGCTGCACACCCCCTACTGTAATGCCTTCCCTGGTAATGTCAGACCACTAAACGGTCTCCTTTGAAGTAAAAATAATACCTGGACTCCCAGCTAAACCTGGAATATTCAGAAACTATTCTAAGGCTAACCTCCTGCTATTAAGTGAGAACCTGGAAACATTCAAGCCCCCATAAACCCCGAGAACACTTCTGCCTATGCAGAACTGTTCATAGAAACTCTATATAAGCATGTTAATAGCTGCATAGAGGCAGCTATACCCACCAGGAAGAAGTACAGAACTAACTCAAAAAGCAATCCACCCTCACAAAATCAATTGGCTGTATAATAGGAGGAATAAAATCATGGCAAAAATTAGGAGATGCAGCTCCCAGAAGGATGAAAGCACTCTCATCAAACTAAACAAACAACTCAGAGGACAAATAAAGTCTACCAAAGCCAGAATTAAGGTAAGTTTGTCCTCTGAGGCCAAGGACAACCACAAAGCACTTTTAGCTATGTCCACAACCTCAAAGGCAATACACAGTTGTGTGCAGAGCTCATTGTAAATGGAGCCACCTATATTGAGCCAGAAGATATAGCAAACCTTCTGGCTGATAAATTCAGCTTCAACTTTACTCCTCTCTCCCCCTCAATCTTCCTTCAGGGAATATTATCAAATATAACTTCCCCTGCTGTCACTAGGGAACAGGTCCTTAATGCTCTCTCTAAGACCAAGAACACTGCTTCAATGGACCCAGACAATATCCCAGGATGCCTTCTAAATAGCATGAAACATGACCTATCAGGGCCTCTGGAGTTACTATTTGACTGTAGCCTCCAAACAGGCTTTGTGCCTCATGAATGGAGAAAGGCAACAGTCACCCCTCTGCATAAAGGTGGGCCATCTACAGACCCTTGACACTACAGACCCATAAGTCTCACTAGTCTTATATGTAAAGTCATGGAAAGAATTATCATGGAGATGATCAGAAGAGATATAGTAAACCTCTAGACACTGGACCCAGCACTGATCATGCCTACTCAACCTGGTGGACTTCTTTGAGAAGGTCACCAAAGCAATGGATGAGGGCAAAATCTTTCACACTGCCAACCTTGACCTGACCAAGGCATTTAAAAGAATACTCCACTCAGGCACTGTTGACAAACTCAAGAGGTTAGGTACAAACCCGTATGTCACCCGGTGGCTAGCCAACTGACTCACAGATAGGATCAAGAAAGTTAGAATTGGGGAGTCCACCTCTGCAAAGAGGGTAGTCATGAGTGGAATCCCTCAGGGATCAGTCCCCGAACTACTCCCTTTTGGCATTTACTTCTCAGAAGTCAAGGCGAATGTCAGTGTTCTCTGGCAGACTAAATTTGCAGATGATTTCAAATTAGGAGCTGTCATTGAATCTCATACTGACAGAAATGATCTTCAGAAGGGGCTGACACAGACAAACAAGTGGTATTAGAGCCATGGACTAAAACTAAATGCCAGGAAATGCATAATAGTATCCTTTGGGAAGTCATCCATCCCTGGTAACTATCATATACTGACAACTCACCCCTTAGAGTTGACCCAGTAGTCAGGGACTTAGGGACAAACATAGATAGTGATCTAGCCTTTGATCATCAGTTGTCTACAGTGGTGAGGAAATCATTCTATGTTGCTCAATGTATAAAAAAAAGTTATGGCATCTAAGTCCTAGGACATCATTGTTCCACTGTATTCAGCATTCATCAGACCTATAATTGAGTACAATGCTCCCTTTGGTATGTACCTAACCAGGCATCTGGAATGTCCACAGAAGTTCCTCACTAAAAGAATACAGGGCATAAGTAATACGTCCTGTGCAGACCACCTCAAGGCCCTATCCCTGTATTCTGTCTGCTACAAGATTTTGAGGGGAGATCTATGCCTGGCATACAGAGCATTGTTAGACCCCACTCTGATGGACCTCCTGCATATCCACAAAACAAACAGCACCAGAATTACCCCTTCTAAAGACTTAAACCTTTGCCTGTGATATAACTATGACCTGTTGGAGAGATAGGTATGTATCCCAGAGACTACCCTATCTATGGAACAGGCTCCCCACCATGTGAAGCAGAGTTCCTCCCTAACTCAATTCAAGTGCAACTTGGACAATTGGATGGAAAACCAGAAATTCATCCCTGGTATGGCCCCTATGTCTCTAATGGACACAGGTGATTTATAAATGGTTTATCTCCCAGGCCCATGCTTACACTTATCAAGGGTATCAGAACTTGTCAGAGTTTTGGGATGCATGATTAGGTTTAAAAAGACCCTTGTGGTCATTAGACTAGTGAACACCTATGAACCTATGAAACTATGATGCTGCATAAACAACTGGATTTATTAGGCCTACTCCTCCTGGCTCTTCCTTCATATACAAAATTCCCCTCTTGACTGGGTTCAGTCTTGATCCTCATATAAAGGAAAATACAATATACTTTAATTCTTTTTTATATCATATTGGCAACGTATAAGTGTGAGCTATATATGCAATTTATCAAATGCACATTCTTCCTGTTTGATAATCTAAATGTTTTCAAAAAGTACATATATCCTTTATTTCTTGAAACACCTTTTCTTATTGCTTATTCTTATAGTCATTTACTCCAAATACTATTCCTAACACATCTATGGTTTCTTCATTAAAGTTTATGTCTCTTATATTTTCTTACATCCAAAATCTTTACTTTTTCTTCATTTATACATAGATCAATCTTGTTTAATGATTTCTTGAATTTTCCCTTATTTCTTTCATTCATTTTTTATTTCTAGTGATTAATATGATATCATCTGCATATGTACACATTTAGGTAATTGCAATTCTTCTGTCATCTTGCATCCTGCAATATCTATCATTTTATTAATCTTATTCACTATGACATTAATCACTAAAGAAAATTTAATGATGCTAACTGGACATCCTTGTCTTATTTCACATTTTATTTTTATTTTTTCAGTTATCCATCCAGTCACATTTATCTTAACATTATTCCTTTCATATGCTGATTTAATTACCTATATTATTTTTCTACTTGTATTATACACCTCTAAAATTGTCCATAGAGAATCATATTGTATTTTATCAAATGCCTTACTTAGATCTCCTATCATGATCTTTGCTTCTGCTTTTCTGTTTATAATATCATCTATTACTTCTTTTATTAACCATAATAAATCTTGACTTCCTTTTCTCTTTCTACCAAACATTGTTTGATCAAGTAACTTATCCATTTTATTTATTAACCTTTTAGTTATTATTCTCATATTTTATAGTCTGTGTTATTTAGTACCATCACTCTCCAGTTCCTTATATCATCTTTTTCTCCTTTTTTCCTATAGGAATATTATTACTCCAATACATATTTCATCTACTATTCCCAACTGTAACCATTCATTTAATACTTCTATAAATATCACTTTTTGACAGCTTTCCATTTCATTATACATACAATATTTAATACCATCTAATCCTGTCACTTTATTCAAATTAATGTATTTTATTACTTTACTTAGCTCTTTCAAGCTTATCTTTTGTTCCAGGATTTCATTATCTTCTTTAACTAGTCTGACTTCATACTTTTGTTTTGGTTTCATATCTGTTTTCATAAATGATTGTCTTATGTGTTCTTTAATAATAACACATACCCCCTCTTGTGTTACTTTATTTCATTTTTTTATCCTTTAACTCCCTTATTACTTTTTATTTTGTTTCACCAACTTGTTTAAATAAGGCACTACTTATTTTCTTCCTTGTAAGCAATAATTTTGTTTATGTAGTAAATTCTTAGTCCTTACTTAATTCATGTCATATATTTCTTTCTCTTTTTCATAAAAAAGCTTTCTTCTTTATCAGTTCTTGAAACATATCTTGACTTAATGTTTTATATTTTACTTTTTCTTTTTTTCTCATATTCTCCATACATTTTAATAAACATTTTTTATATTTTGCTTAAGACATATCCACCATCTTGTCCAATTTTCATAAAACATTCTCAGGTCTATATAGTCTTTCCATAATGTAACTATTTCACTCATACCATCTTGCTTTTTCTTTAAACACCTTTATTGAATCATCACTGTGACATAGGCAAATTTACATTTATACAAAATTAATCAAATTGTATTAAAATACATTAAGAAACATTATACTTCACATATATTGCTATATATCATATAACCTAAGCAACATTGCTTAATTTATTAAACTCCTGCCCCTTTTTAAAACAAGGAACATCTTTATTAAACCATTAGTTATGACATACGCAGTCATACATTTATATAAATGAAAACAAACCATACCAACAGTCTCTTAGTTGCAAGCATTTTACAACACAAACCATACTGACACACTTCCAGTTGCAAATATTATACATCTCTTAAAATCTACCCAATCATTTTCAGTCAAACATTACATAGCTCATTTAAATCCTGCCTTCTTTTAAACCTCATTCTTCCCCTGTATGCATTGTTTCAACAGTTCCCATTTTTCCTATGTAGTTTGTTCTTACCCTTTTCTAAAGATCTCAATTCCCGTTGTTTTATCTCTGTTGCTATATTCACTTATTTTAATAAAGTTGGTTTAGATTTTGATTTCCATTTTCTAGTAATTGCTTTTTTGTCAGCCACCATAATTAGACACAGCAAGGCCTTAACATGTCAAGGCAGTTCCAATTCTGTATCATAGCTCAGAAAAAATAATTTCCTTCATCACACCAATCCACCCACCCAGCATCTCTGACAGTGCTCCTATCATCTTGCTTTAACTCTTTTTCATTCAGCCTTTTAATTCCTTTACCTATTTTTATATATTCTTCTTTCTCATGTACTTTTATCCATATTGCTGTATGGTCTGAAAATCCTTTCTTTTTATTGCTTTCTGTAAGATTTTTTTAAACTGTCTGATATTAAAAAAATACTCAATTTCAGTTTTAATCTCACTTCCTCTACAGGTCCAGTGTATATTGTTCCATATATATAATTTGCCACATTTCATTATTTCATTTATTTTTTTAATATCACTACAATTTTTCTTACATGTTCTTAAATTACAATTAAAGTCTCCCACTAGTATTATATCTATATTAATACAAACATAGTTAAGGATGTTTTTAAACATTAACTCTCTTTCTTTGTGACATATGCATATATAGCAATACCTCTATACACATATAAGTTCCATCTTATGTATTATACTGTAATTCATTCTAATTCAGCTATAGTAATATCTAATATTTTTATAAATTTCTGACACACTATACATATTCATGAACACTACAGATGTCCATGTTTAACATTTCAAAATTGAAATAACTTTTAATCAAATCATGTTTACATACTTCTTTCCATAGTTTTTGAATACTGTCACATTAAAAAAAACATATTCTGTAGTTTTCATTTCTGTGCATTTATTACATATTCTATCTTGTTTTCTCTTTTATGGTATATTTGCCCCCACTGGTAATTTTCCTATGGACAACTGTTAGAAAAATATATAATAATAATATGCATGCTTAGTGCATTCGAGGTTTAAAAGGGTTAATACATTTATTCTGTTCACACTGCATGAATCTGCACAGCTATTAGAAACTTAACAAGAGGTATTTAATTTCTTCTAATGTAATGAAAATAACAAGAGTCATTTCATTTCTGCTAATGTCATAAAACCTAACAAAGAGATATTCATTTCTGCTTATGCCATGAGAAAGTATAGAGCTGCTAGAAGCTTTGATAAAGAAAACAATAGATGCTTCAAAGTATAAACCATAGTCAGCATTACTTGTACTAAAGCTAGAAATGTACCTTGAATCCAAACAAAATGTAACACGTATTAGAACAGTACAATTGAAGAATTGAAAAGTTAAAATGGGCTAAAATAAGCCCAAAGGCCAGGTTGTTTTTCTCAAAATGTTTTGCAAGCTAGCAAATAATCTAACCTAGTCAGCAATAGGTCTAGTAATATTTTCTGTAGAACATACAGAAAGCTGTGTCTAATTACGTCAGCAATAGAATAGTAACATTTTCTGTGCGACAGGAAGAGAACTGTATAAGAATAACATACTAATCACCAGTAATTCAGACAAACCTTGTGCCTACATGCTTTGTTTCCTTGCTGCAAGTAATAAAGGGTGCCTTGATTGAATTTAACGTGTATTGGTCTTTGAAGTTTTTTCCTTTGACAGATTGGTCCTTCGGACCGGAACCCCCTCTTCACCTCGGATCAGATGGCCAGGTGGTTGAAACCGTACGGGGAAGAAACCAAATCGGTTCTTCTTATATGGAAAGTCCTATGACTGAATTGTCGTTCAAAAGAGGCCAGACACTTTCTGATCTGTGACTGAAGGATGGGTCTCTGCAAATTGGTGATCAATCACGTGGGCTCAGGTAAGGTGAATCTACTTTTTTCTGTTTTCTGTTTTAGATCAGGGACTAGATGTATATTGTTTTTGTCAGACTGTATTTTTCTTACAAGTCAGGGACAAAAAAGATTACTGTCTTGTCATAGATCAGGAGAAACAGAATAAGTAGGCAGTCATTCTGAAGACACTATAACAAAATCCGTGGTACCACATTAAAAAATTAAGAGAAGTTACGTAACGATCAAAGGGTAGAATAAAATGGGTAATAATTGCACAAAAAGACCCCAAAATCTGCCTTTAACAGAAGACGCAAAATATATGCAGTCGCAGCGTGCCGACAATGTTAGCTATTATTCAAAATGGGTTAATAAATACAAATTCGACGGAAAATTAGAAAAATCCTCACTTATCAAACTTATCAAACAGCTCAAAACCGATTCCAAAGGTCGGGTAAAAAAGCAACGTCGATTAGGAATTCCTCAGGCACACAGGTGGCTTGAGGAAGTAAACCGTAGGGAACAAAAGAACAAAAATTCAAAAGCAATGTTTTTAGATAAGGATGACAATAACTTAGTAATAGCATCAGCACCTCCACCTCCCTTACCAGAATATGAAGTAAGTGAACAGGTTAGTCCACCCCCACAATATCCTGTAGTCACTGAAGATAGAGATATTATGAAACTAAAACTGACTAAAATTAGAGATCTCATCAGGACCAGGTCCCAAATAAAGGCAGGTAACTCAGATGAAGGCATCAAGTTATGGCAAATGGTTAAGAATTCACGATCTGTAAGTGAAGAAGAAGAAATATGCCCACTTATAGAAGTACCCAATACTCAGGCAGGTCAAGACAATCAGGACCCAACTATTTTAGTGTATAGACCTTGGACTCCGGAAGACATCCGGAAAGCCACTGAGGGAATTCCCCATCCAAAGATTAATTTTAGAAAATTCTCAGAAGATTTACAAGGAATGAGGCTGAATTATAACCTAAACAGAGAAGAAATAGAAAAAGTAGTTAGACAGATTGTAGGGCCAGATTGGTACATGATTAGTGGGAACTGGAATCCCCGTGACGCTGCACAAAGACCCCTCCCACATAGCAGCGCAGAATTTGACACCAGAGTAAAAGGTCTTACAGACCGCATCTCTGAAAAATGGAAACCTAGGGCAGACTGGACTTGCATTAATCAATGCATCCAACAAGAAGGTGAAACAATTGACCGGTACTATGCCAGATTATTAGAGTGTTTTAATAACCACTGTGGAATGCAGGTTCCTGAAGTTCAAACACAAGAGTCCCCATATGAACAGCTATTAAAGAATGCATTCTTAAAAGGCAGTATTGCACCTATAAGCAGTTTTATTACAAAACATATGGTAGACCATCGTACAAGCAGGTTACAATCATTACTTGAATATGCTAGGCATGCCGAAAGGCATTTTAATAACAAAAAGAAAAAGAAAGCTCAAGTATTTTCTGTAGAAGATGGAGTAGAAGTTTACGTAGTACAGTCCGGGAAAAAGGGCAAGAGAAATGAGCAGGGAAACAAACAATGTGATCAAAGATCAGAGGACTTTGAAGGGCGGAAGAAAAGGGGAGAGTGTTTTAAATGCGGTAAAAAGGGACATTTGGCAAGGGATTGCAAGAAAAACAAGAAGACAACAACGGAAGACAAGGTGAGTGAGGACTGACTATATGATAGTCAGGAATCACTAGAAGGGGCTAGTGAAGAAAAGACAAATGAGAATGTGATAGAGGGAGTAGAGGAAGTGCAGAAAGTTAGTGACAATAAAGAAAATGAAATATTAGACCTAGCTTTATTGAGCTTGGAGCTCTATTTAGCAGACATAAAACCAGAAGTTACACTCTTGGTAGAAGGGAGGAAAGTCAAATTCTTATGTGACTCAGGGGCATCACGAACCCTGATACATCCCTCCGAACTGCCAGAAAACACATTGTCACCTGATTACATACTGGTCAAAGCAGCTAATGGACAGCTGTATCAGGAGCCTCTCTCCCATAACATTGCAATAACTGATCCAGTTTCAGGATTGACACAGAAAAGCAAAATTGTTGTTTCTGCAAAATGCCCAGTAAACCTCGTGGGCAGAGACCTCATGCAGCTCTTTGGTATAGCAGTAGTCCCGACCATGCAGGGTATGGAAGCACAGTGACAAATTGATTCCTTTGCAGTGCAATCGGAGGGTGAAATGTTTTATTGGTACAGCCAGGACTTGGTTACAACTGGTCCAGGGACTGTGACCAAAGAGTTAATGAATGTAGCCATCAACAAGTTCCCCTCCCTTGACATTGATAAGCAACACCTGTTGCACTGTACCCTGTATTATTGTAACACACCAGGACCTGATAAGGAATAT
>NC_056730.1:76299141-76321641 GCF_019279795.1 Protopterus annectens | reverse complement strand
CAGTGGAAAAATCGGGGAATGATAACATCTACTGGCAAACTTATAAATCATGCACAGTTTATTTTAGATCTTTTAGAATCTATTCAGTTACCTCAGAAAGTAGCCATTTGTAAATGCACAGCTCACACCAAGCAACAAGATAGGATTTCAAAAAGTAATGCGAGAGCTGATACAGCTGCAAAACAAGCAGCCACAGAAGTATTTCTTTTAAATGAGGAATTACAACCCTCTGAGATTTTAGATTTAGATATGTTAAAAACAATGCAGACACTCACTACACAAGCTGAAAAACAACTATTGATAAAATGAGGAGCAATCCTCGAAAAGGGGCTGTACATCTCTAGAGAAGGAAAACTGATACTACCCTCTAATTTGTTTTGATATGCAGCTTTGTTGAGCCATGGGCAGTGCCATGTCTCAACAGGGGGGATGGTACAGCTGGTGAACCAGGTGTTCACAATGTATGGATTTACAAACAACTCTAAAAAATTTTGTTTGATGTGTCAGATTTGTAACAAACATCATGCACAGGAGGCAATAAAGCCGAAGCAAGGGAGTTTCCCTACACCGCCATATACTTTCACACTATCTGTATGGATTTCATAGAATTGAACAAATGTGAAAATAAGAAGTATTGTCTTGTCATTGTAGATATGTTTTCCAGATGGGTGGCAGCCTTTCCAACCAAAAATCCAGATGCAGCTACGATGGCAAAGGTACTTGTCAAGGAAATCATTCCTAGGTTTGGTATTCCGGAAAGGATCTACAGTGACAATGGTACACACTTTGTAAATCAAACCTTACAGCAGTTGAGTAAGCATTTTGGTATTTCTTTAAAAAATCATTGTGCATACCATCCACAATCTGCAGGGCTAGTTGAAAGGCATAATGGTATACTAAAAAACAAATTGAGAAAATTAATAGCTGAGACAGGAAAAAAATGGTTATACTGTTTGCCCCTGGCACTGTTGAGCATGAGAACTGTCCCTACAGCAAAAGGATTGACCCCTTTTGAAAAATTATTTGGAAGCGCTTATTATACACCCCAGTGGAAACTTCTCATGTCATAAGACCAGGAAGCTGATTTCACACTAGCTGAATATATGAAAAAGTTGTTGAGTTCTAAACATCTGTTGCAGTCAAATTCTGTTTCAGATAGAAAACAAACTGAGACATCAGAAGTGGCAGTGGCGCCCGGAGATTGGGTGTGGATCAAAAACATCAAGAGGAAGAATTGGTTATCACCAAGGTGGGAAGGTCCCTACCAGGGGCTTCTTTCGACACCCACTGCAGTTAAGATAGCAGAACGAGCTTCATGGATACACCTGATGCACTGCAAGCTGGTTAAGAACTTTGAGTTGGACAAAAATCTTACCTCTCCATCGGGGCCCTCAGCACAAAGTCTGGCTACAAAGGGGGGTCAGATCAATAGGACTGATCCATCTCAACCCCAGTGAAGAAACCATCAGTGCTGAAGGTCCTATTAGGGCAGAGAGTAAGAGCACGTGTCCAAAGAAAAGATGACGGAATCCAGTAAGATCCAAAACCTACTTGGAAGAGTCGGAGAAAACAGAAATGCAGAACAACCGTTTCCATAAAAGTATTGCATAACCATCCTATTAACTGTACCAGTGACAATAATCTTTTTGTTGTGGCCATTCCTTTTCTCAGCCACACAAATTGAACTGAACAAGCATGCAGAGTGGCACCCGAACTTTAACACTTACCAGGCAATCAAATATGTGTATGCTGAAACTTTCAATGTTTTGAATTGCTGGATTTGCACAGACTTACCAACAGCATATGGGGGGTTACTGTTAACTTCAGTTCCCCTAGGAGCCAACAAGACCTGGGAAAACCTAATTCATGATACATTAGATGTCACATCACAAGATAAAGTAGAATTGCACTTGTCTGTTCGATGGAAGGGAACTGTGTGTTTTTACAAGAATGATACAGTTCAGGTGGGTTGGAGCAGTTGCAATGTGACTGTTCACTATAGATGCTACACTAAACCTGATAACACCAGATCCTATTGCAACACAAGCTATGATATATTTTTTGAATTGATGCATAGGACAACTGAAGAAGTAAAACATAATGCTGATCTCTATAAGCAACTGTCTATAATCGACAAAAAAATGTTTCATGCAGAGCCAGGGCATAGTAAAGTTACTACTAAAGTCGAAGATTGTTACTTTGTATGTGGTAGAAAAGTATACAAATGGTTACCTGAGAATTGGTCCAGCAGTTGTTTTTTGGGTTACCTGGTTCCGGCTATATGACACACAGCAGTTTTACCTCAAGGGAAAATTCAGAATGTTCGAGAAATCAAGAAACCTATCAATCCAGTGGGGCAAATCAACGCACGCTGGAAAAACCATCATGCTGTGGGTGATGGACTGACACACATGGACTTGAGTGATACTGTTATATCGTGGGCAGGTGTAATGCCAGCATATGGAGCAACAAAATCAATCTGGGAACTGCAAAAATTGTCTAAGCTTCTCGACATAATGAGCAATGCAACCTTTTCTGCCCTAGAGCTGGTGACTGATGAACTGACTGCCATGAGAATAGTGATGCTTCAAAATCGCATGGCTCTTGACTTCACCCTAGTGGCGAGAGGAGGTATGTGTGCTTTAATCCAGGAGGAGTGCTGTTTGTATATTCCTGACCACAAACACGAGATAGACAACCATCTTGAGGTAATTCAGCAGGTGTCAGCCATGACCAAACCAGGACCAAATCCATCGATGGACTTTTTCCAGAAATTGTTTGGGGGGTGGGGCAGTATCCTGATGAACATTCTGATTGCCATCTGTGTAGGAATAATCCTACTGGTGGTATGTGTGTGCTGCTGCATCCCCTGCATAAAAAGACTGATTAAAGACTTTATAGACATTTCAGTTTCAGAAACCTTATACCAAGGTGCTGAACTTGAAGAATTGCTAAAAAACTGAAAATGCTTTCATAAGTTTAAACTGAATGACTCTCTTAACTGCAAATCCTGAGTAGGAAGAGGTTAGGGGAAGAAAAAACTGTTTATTCTTATCTTGAAAGTAGAATAAAAGTATTAAAAGGGGGGAAATGTTAGAAAAATATATAATAATAATATGCATGCTTAGTGCATTTGGGGTTTAAAAGGGTTAATACATTTATTCATTTCACACTGCATGAATCTGCACAGCTATTAGAAACTTAACAAGAGTTATTTAATTTCTGCTAATGTCATGAAAATAACAAGAGACATTTCATTTCTGCTAATGTCATAAAACCTAACAAAGAGATATTCATTTCTGCTTATGCCATGAGAAAGTATGCAGCTGCTAGAAGCTTTGATAAAGAAAACAATAGATGCTTGAAAGTATAAACCATAGTCAGCATTACTTGTACTAAAGCTGGAAATGTACCTTGAATCCAGACAAAATGTAACACATGTATTAGAACAGTACAATTGAAAAATTGAAAAGTTAAAATGGGCTAAAATAAGCCCAAGGCCAGGTTGTTTTTCTCAAAATGTTTTGCAAGCTAGCAAATAATCTAACCTAGTCAGCAATAAGTCTAGTAACATTTTCTGTAGAACATACAGAAAGCTGTGTCTAACTATGTCAGCAATAGAATAGTAACATTTTCTGTGTGACAGGAAGAGAACTGCATAAGAATAACATACTAATCACTAGTAATTCAGACAAACCTTGTGCCTACATGCTTTGTCTCCTTGCTGCAAGTAATAAAGGGTGCCTTGCTTGAACCTAACGTGTATTGGTCTTTGAAGTTTTTTCCTTTGACAACAACCTTCACAAAAATCATTACATTCTTTAATTTTTTTATAATTTATGTATCTCATCATTATTGCTTTCTTCTTATCTATTTCTAACTCTTTTCATGGATTCACCAAATAAAAGGATATAATAATGTTAAGATACCATTCTTTTCTATCACATCCATTTTTAGCTTCCAGAATACAATTTTACTGCAAAATTCTTTAATTTCCTTATTAATAACAGTTTTACTTCCTTTTTTTCATTTGGATTTCTTCCCAAATGTCTCTATATTTATAATACATTATTGTTTCTGTCAAATCTTTATTATTTTTCATTATTCCTTTTCATACTTTATACATACTTAAAAAGGCTGCATGCATATTTTGATTTATCAGCCCCAATCCCCTTGTTCATTTTTCATATACAAAATTCCCCTCTTAACCGAGTTCAGTCTTAACCCCCAAATGAATGAAAAAATGTCTGCATGACTTCTTTTTCATATTTCATTGGCATCATATAAACATTTGCAATATAAGCTATGTTACCTATTATTATGGTGTTTATTAAATATGCTTTCCTTTTGTATGAAAACATATCTGTCTTCCAGAAGGTAATCATGTCTTTGATTCCTTTAACAAATTTATCCCATTGTTCATGTCTGTATTCTGTCCTTCCAAATACTATTCCTAAAATATTTATACTCTTTTCATTATATTCCACACCTCTTATAATACCTTCATAAGTTCATAGGTTGGTACTAGGCTATCAGCCCTAGGACCTATACAAGCCTAGCCAAACAATTCACCAGATATTTCTTCCCCCAATATTTACTTTCCTGGACCCCTCTCTAGCAGGGCAACTGACATGATCCCTGGGGTGAATTTCCTATCTCCCATCCAATCGTCAAGGTTCCTTTTGAAGACGGCCAAGGAGGTGCTTGGCTTGACATGTATGGGCAGTCTATTCTAGAGTATGGGGAGTCTCTGAGTCAGGAACCTATCCCTCCAACATGTTTTGTTCATTGTGATGACAAGGTTTAGATCCCTGGAGCATGTGGCTCTGAGGAATTGGGATTTCTTTAAGTGGAGCATGTCCAACAGCTCAGGGTTTGACATGGCCTTGTATGTTAAGCAGAGATCACCTCTTAGTAGATGATATGCCACAGAGTATAGCTGGAGTTTTTTTAGATGGTCAGCATAGGGCATCTGCTTTAGGCCTGTGATTCGTTTAGTGAGGTATTTCTGTGGCCTTTCCAGCTGTTGCAGATGTCTTGTGAGGTCATACCAAAACCCCTTGCTTTTCTCTTTATTTACTCTTAAATCAATTTTTTCAATCCTACTCAATGTTTTATAATTTTTTCCATCCAGACTTTATTTTTTGCTAGTTCTACAATATCGGTAGTGTAAGTATATATTATTAGTAACTATATCTTCTCCATTATTCTATATCCTCCCTTACTTGACATTTTATTAATTTCCATTACTACTGTGTTTATGATTATAGCAAAAATCATACTGCTTTCAGGATATCCTTGTTTTATACCACACTCTATTTTCAAATTTTCCCCAATCCAATGGTTTATGTTCAGTTTCACATAATTTGCTTGTAAAATTCATCCATAATGCTTTATACTGAATAGTATCATATGCCTTACTGACATCATCTATTATTTTTGTTTCCACTTTCTTATTAATAATATCATCATTTACTTCCCTTATTATCCACAGTAGGTCTAGATTCCCCTTTCCTTTAATCCACAAACATTTGTATCATATAATATTTCTATTTTACGTTGTACTCTTTTAGTAACCATTCTCATGAAAATGTTATAGTTTGTGCTATTCAGTGTAATTGGTCTCCATTTTTTATTTCATCTTTATCTCCTTTCTTTAATATAAATATTATCATACCTGGGCAAATTTCTTTATACTTAATTCCTCTTTATAGCCAGTCATCCGTTACTTCTATAAACACCATGTTTTACCATGCATACATTTCTTTATACATACTATATTCCGTTCCATCCAAACCTGTAGCTGAATTAACATTAATATTGTTTATGATCTCATTCAACTCATTTATGTTCGTTATTTTCCTTATTTAATTTTTCACCATTATAAATTTGTTTTATGTTAATTTCTTTTTTTATATAAATCTAATACATATTATTTGATTATTTCATATATTTCCGTGTTTTTTTTAAGTTGTTTCCCTTCTTTATTTTTTTTATTCTCTTATTTGCTTCTTTTACTATCTTGCATAAGTGTGGTGCTACTTCTTCTTTTTTTCCCTTGTAAGCAATATTTTGCTTATATAACAATGTATTAATATTATCTTGATTTCTTCTATATAATTATTTTTTCCTTTTCATAAAATGATTTTTTCTTCTCTATCAAGTCTTTAAATATTTCTTGACTTAATATTTTGTATTCTATTTTTCTTTTTTCCTTTTCTTTTCTATACATTCTAAAAATACTCTTTTGTATTTCTTTTTTAATTGAATTCACTGTATTGTCCAGTTTTTTGTAAAAATCTCTCACATTAATATGTTTTTACCATAATTCTGTAATTTCTTTTCTTTCTCCTGAGTTTAACTCTTTTTCATTTATTCTTTTTATGCCTTTTCCTATTTTAATATATTCCTCATTTTCAATAATTCTTATCCAAATTGCCACATGATCAGAGAACCAATTATATTTAATTTCTTTTTGTATATCTTTTAGGCCTTTTGATATAAAAAAATAACCAATTCCTTGTTTTAATTTCATTTATTTTGTAAGTCCAGTGTTTATTTTTCCATATTTTTAATTTTCCACTTTTCATCATTTCTGTAACCATTTTAACATCACAACTATTCTTTTTATTTCTAAAATTACAATTAAAGTCAGTTGTAATTATTATATCCATGTTAACAAAAACATAATTAAGTATACTTTTAAACATTGTTTCTCTTTCGTTTTTTTTTGTTTTTGTCTCATGTGTATATAAAGCTATTAGTCTATATACATATTTTTCCATCTTATATCCACTACTGTTATTCGGCCCAGTTCTACTATTGTAATATCTAATACTTGTATATTTGCTAGGCATAGTATACATATACTTGAACATGTTTCTTTGCCTATATTCCAAATAACAGTATTGTTCTAAAGCTTTTCTGTTTGCACCCTTTCTTCTTCTGTTAGCATTCTAATGTCTTCTAATACTATTACTTGAGCATCTACTGCAGCACACCATTGTAAAATGCTTATCCTTCTCTTAATATTCTTCATACTGTTCACATTCAAAGCTAATATTTTCAGCTTTATTGAACAGTTTTTACAATAATCTTCTTATCCCTTACTTTTCTTATTTTCACTTACCATTATATTTTTAAATTTTCTTTTTCTTTCTCTAACTCTCTCTCCTATTGATTTTTTCTTGCCTTTTACTACATGCCACTCTTCTTCACTTCTCTCATCCGTCTCTATCTTTTTCGTTCTCTTTGTCTTTCCTTTAAATTTAAATACCATTTCTATGTTTTTGTTGTGTTGTGTGTTCATGTATAGCATTTTCTAACTCTTTTTCTTGTATAATTTCATTTTCATTTTCTTGTATTTCTACCTCACATTCTAACCATGAGTGTCCTATATCCTATATTACCAAATGTCTTATATTTCACTTTACATTTCTTTGCATTATGACCTGTCTGGTCACATAAATAACATCTTTTTTGTCACATTTATTAATTAAATGATCACTTTTTCCACAAAAATAATGAGTCCTTGGTTTTCCTCTGTACCTCACAAAACCTCTTTTGCCATGCACATTAATAATGCTAGGTATGTGTATCACATTGTCATTTTCCATTTTTAAAATTATTCCACATTCCCAACCCCCAGTCCATAATGTTCTTTCATCATATATTTTAGCAGTGTCCACAACTTCTTTACATATTGTCAACAAATATTCTCTCAGTTATTTTGCTTCCACTTCAGTTCTAAACTGAATCAATATTTTTTGTTTGTCTGAAAAAGGCTTGCACAACATATTCTGACCATGGGATATCCGCTTTCTTTTTTTCATAGTTTCCCAAAAAGTTTTCCATAGCCTGGCCAGTTTCAAAAAACAAGTCACAAACAGTTGCTTTGTTAATTAAAATGAAAGCTGTTACCTCTTCAGCTTTTACTCCCATTGATGCAATAACATTGTCCCATACTTCATATCTCTCTAGGCCTTTTTTTTTTCACTGCTAACCTGAACAACATGTTTTTCTTTGCTTCCTTCATCTCTGTCTTCTCTCCTTAGCTCCTTCTTCCACCATTTGAGCCTTTTCTGGCTGTTTCACTGGACCATTTCTGGCTGTTTTTCCTTTTCTTTTTCTCCATCTTCTATTTTTTCTATAATATCTCTCCAAGATGCAGCAGTTCCACTTTCTGACTCACTCTGGTTAATTAGCTCCTCCAGATACTCATCCCACAACCCTCCCAATGGTAGGGTTAAAATGACACATTTTCTGCCATTTCTGTCATTTCAAACAGATTTTTCTGAAAATTTTCTTCTGAATCCATCTTCCACCACTGCATTTACCTCCATCTCCTTCCTGATCTCAATGTTTTTTTGTTCCCACATCACCTGAAAATATTTCTGGTAGGAATTCTACTTTTTTTCTTCATTTTCAACACATTTATCTTCCAAATTGCCTTGGATCTCAGTAGCCATGTTTTTACATTGTTCCTCCTGGCTGCCTCTGCACCTGGACAGGAAACAGGAAGTCAGGATTTGTAACATCTAGTCTCTTCCCCCTGCTGCAAAGAGTAGGTGAAGTTCCCCAATGCACTGGCGAAGTTCCCCTGGTAGTGCAAATATGACCTCAGGTCTTACCTGAAAAGAGACCACTAGCCTAGTAGAACTAACCCAGACAATATAGGATAAATTAAAAAATGTAAATCACTGAAGGACATACTACTATATATTAAATATATTTTCAATGAAGTGTTACTGAAATGTTTACTGTTCCAAGAGGTCTACAAGTGACTAAATGCCTGCATACTGTACTGTAATTTTTATCCAGATTTACTTAAAAAATGGCAAGAACTGAATCTAAGTTAAGTTGTGACTATATTTTGCTTATGAGTTTTTATAACTATTGAGCAGCTGTTAATGGCTGATATTGTTAAACCTGAAAATAATATTGTGAGCTCTAATGACCTTTGGTATGCCTCAAAAACGTATATGAATGTCCTTGATTATTTGGTTAAATATGAGAACACAATTATATTGCCGTTAAAAAAAGTTTGTTCATGATTTGAATGATTTCAAAACTGGACATATTTTTTCATGGCCTAAACCTGAGTTTAAAAATAAGAGTATGTTTATTTTTAAACATTTTACATAAACAGCTGATGGAGGTTCATTGATGTACAGTCTTGTATTCTTCATACTACCTTAATTTGTATATAATGGAATTTTTCATGCATTTGCTCCAACTAATGCCAACTTATTGTAATTGTAGGTACCATGCATTATTGTTATTTTGTAATCTCATAATTCTGAAATTTGCTATATTTGTATTTACTGGAGCTTTTCTCCCCAGGACTCCATTGAAAATGGACTCCTTGTGGCCCAATGGACCATCCTGGTAAACAAACTGTAAATAAATAAATAAAATAAATAGTCTAGATGTTTTAACTCTACAACCAAGCATAGCACCTGGAGCACTTACACTGTATCCAAGATTGTTAGTAAGCTTCTGAGCCCCCCAAGTCTTTCTGTGTTGGAGGGAAGCCTTCTAGCTTATCAGTGGGAGTGGTAAGCACTAGGTAGCCTATCCTCCATGGGAAGGGTGAGTTTTGGCCCAGAAATTGTAGTTTATTTGGCCATTTGGGCAGTTGTTCATCTCTTTCAACTTGCTGGCTTAAAAGCCTGCATTTGTACTTGTTCCCCACTTGTCCTGTAACTAGTCTAGTCCTGGTACATATTTGCTGTATCCAGGACTCTTTGTAAGCTTCTGAGCCCCGCAAGCCTTTCTGTGTTAGAGGGAAGCTTTCTAGCTTATCAGTGGGAATGGTAAGCATTAGGTAGCCTATCTACCATAAGAGGAGTGGTTCCTGGCCCAGAAATTGTAGCTATTGGCCATTTGGGCAGTTTTTTACCATCTCTTTCAACGTTCTGGTTTAAAAGTCACACTTGTGCTTGTTTCCCACCTTTCCTGTAACTAGCCTAGTCCAGATACAGAGTTGCTGTATCCAGCACTGTTGGTAAGCTTCTGAGCCCCATAAGCCTTTCTGTGTTGGAGGAAAGCCTTCTAGCTTATCAATGGGAGTGGTAAGCACTAGGAAGCCTGTCTACCATGAGAGGAGAGGTTCTTGACCCAGAAATTGTAGTTTATTGACCATTTGGACAGTTTGTCTGTCTCTTTCAACTTTCTGGTTTAAAAGACCACATCTGTGCTTGTTTCCCATCTTTCCTGTAATTAACCTACTGGGTAGCACTAGAAAGCCTTAAACTGATACAAGCCTTCTGTCTTAGAAGAGAGACTTTGGAGTGATTAAGTATCAGTTTTCTGTACTTTCTTGTTGTACTTAACTGTTTTCCGCCTAAACACAGATTTTCCAGTGTTTATTGTGATTTAAAAGCTTGTTTTTTCACATATTGTACTTATTTGACTGCCTGCACTTTTAAAAATTGTTTTTTGTTTAAATAACTTGTTTAACTGTTGTAGGCTACACACTAAAGTGTGATAGCTTTTTCTGATCGATTGTAGTCATTTAAAGCTGTTTTAAGTGTATTTTTTACTTTTTTTGCCTTATCTTTTCAAGAAAACAAAAAAAAAAAACAAATAATTCCTTGTTTCCCACCTTTCTAAGCTAGTTTAGTCCAGTTTTCAGGCTAGTGCTGAATTCAGGGCTGTGATACTAGTTTCTGAGTTGCCCATACCATACTTGGATAGAAGGAAGTTTCTATGTTCACCTGTGAGAGAGAGTAGCTTTGAGCAATCTATCTGTCCCTGGAGGAGTGGTTCCAGCCCAGAAGTTAGTAGTTTATTGGCCATTTTGGGCTAATTTCTCTTTCATTTCCCTACTATAAAAACCGCATTTGCACGGTTTTGCACACCGGGCAGCACCGGTTAGCTACAGTTAAATTATTCCCGGCTCCACTATGTCTCCTCTTCAGTTTTTACCTTAAAACTAGTCTAACTCTCAACCTAAGCACTCAAAAAGCATTCTATAGCCCAGCACTTGCTCAAACCTAATAGCAAGCACTAATATACCCTGACACTGACTGTCCAGCATGGCAAGGCTCTTTATTCAACCCTCAACAACCAAGCGACTAAGTAGCTC
The DNA here is from genome assembly GCF_019279795.1 of Protopterus annectens. Classification (NCBI taxonomy): domain Eukaryota; kingdom Metazoa; phylum Chordata; order Ceratodontiformes; family Protopteridae; genus Protopterus; species Protopterus annectens. The sequence goes on along the minus strand of NC_056730.1, from coordinate 76,310,552 downwards.
ACCCTGCTGTTAAGGCATGACCAAAGGGCAATTTCAGGTGTACTCTCCAGTCCAGCTGGTGAATCTGGGTATCCTGAGGCAATGTTACAACTGCCTCATGTACACAGACAACCCTCTCCTCCTTCCACAAAACACTGACATATGCAAGAAATGCAATTTTACAGCCAAACTGGAAGCTAAGCTGTCTCCAGCCAAGACTGGAACAGACAGTCAAGAGGAGAAGGTTAACACATGCACCACACCTCCAGCCATGCACAGACCTACTAAAACAGCACGGGCAAAAAATATACATAAATACACAAAATCATACTCGGAGGCTCTAAATAAAATCCTGCAAAAGCATCAGAGACCTCCAAAGCAGACACCCAAACAACCTGCACCTCCTGTCACAAACCAGACAACACATAAAACACAAAATCAGTGTGGCATACAATCACAGCCCTTAAGGCAAAATAACATACCTAACACACTAGTAATAGGTGACTCTATAGTTGGGCACACTGATGTCCCACTCACTAGGCTGGACAAGCAGAAGGTTACTGTTAGCTGCCTGTCGGGAGCCAGAATCCGCCATATAACACAAGCACTCAGGTCACTCCAGAACAAGTACAAATATGACTCTGTCATTGTTTATGTTGGTGTGCATGACCAGAGATGTACCTCCCTGACCCTGGTAACTATCGCCCCATAAGCCTGACTAGCCTGGTCTGCAAGGCTATGGAGCGCATCATCATGGAACTCATTAACAAAGACATTGGGAACCACCAAACACTTGACCCGACCGAGTTCGGCTTTGTTAAGGGCAGATCATGCCTACTAAACCTGGTTGGCTTCTTCAAGACAGTCAACAAGGCCATAAACGAGGGAAAGGTGGTTCACACAGCCTACCTTGACCTCGCCAAGGCTTTCGATACCATTCCCCACTCGGGTATTACAGAAAAACTCACCACCCTGAACATAAACCCCCTACGTCATGAGATGGGTTGCCAACTGGCTTACAGACAGAACTAACATGGTAAGAATAGCGGGCTCCAGGTCTGACTCTAAACCAGTCACAAGTGGTGTCCTGCAAGGCTCGGTCCTGGGACGTCTACTGTTCGGCATATACTTCTCAGAAGTACAGGCTAACACAGGAGGACTATGGCTAACCAAGTTCACCGATGACTGCAAACTGGGAGCCATAATTGACTCTCCAGCTGACATGGACATCCTTCAAAAGGGCTTTACTGAGACGGACACCTGGTGTCAAAGTCATGGCCTCAAGCTAAATGACAAAAAATGCATAGTCATCCCGTCTGGGAAAAACAAAACACCCATGAATTACCACATAGGTGTCAGCCCCCTTAATACAGAAGAGGTAATAAGAGATCTGGGGACCCAGGTAGATAGTAATTTCTCATTTGACAATCATATTGCCAAAGTAGTTAGGAAATCCTTCTATGTGGCCCATCTAATTATTAAAGGGTTCGCATCTAGACATAAAGAGGTTACAGTGCCCCTCTACTCGTCACTCATTAGACCCATTATAGAGTACAATGCCCCATTTGGAATGTACCTCACAAGACACTTCCAACAGCTGGAAAGACCACAAAAGTACCTCACCAAGAGGAATACTGGCCTCAAACATATGTCCTATGCAGCCCGACTTAAAAAACTCCAGCTGTATTCAGTGGTATATCATTTACTCAGAGGTGATCTCTGCCTTACTTACAAAGCCAAGTCCAACTCAGAATTGATGGACATGCTCCACCTAAAGAAATCCAAGTCATTGCGAGCCTCGCGCTCTAGTGAGCTAAACCTCACCACAACAATAAATAGAACATGCTGGAGGGATAGATTCCTGTCACAGAGACTCCCCATGCTTTGGAACAAAATTGCTAACTACATTAGGCAGAGCCCCTCACTAACACTCTACATGAGAAACCTTGACGAGTGGATGGGTAACAGAAAATACACCCTTGGGATCACTTCATTGGCTCTGCTTGACAGAAGATCGGTTAATTAATCAATGGGGCGGTGAAAGCCAACACACTCTGGATAGGCTTATAAATGTCCTTGGGCAGATAGCCTAGTACCTACCTATGAACCTATGATGTGGAGATGCCGGTTGTATTAGTAGAATCTGCAGTGGCCAAGAAGTAAACACCAATGGTGATGAATTCAGACTCTGTTCCTGTCCTAAGTGAAGTAACAGCCTGTTCCAGTAGCTCTGCATTACAAGCAAATGGCAGTTTTTTTTCACAAATACTGGTACAATTGCGAGAAAAGATTCCAGTACAGATTAGTTACTCAAAAGAAAGACACGGGCAGTGTATGAGCAGGGGAAGAGATCCAGCTACTTAGAGCACCCACAAGGTCTCCATGGTCAAAATACCAGGAGTCGAACCAAGAATATAGATGGAAATCATGTTGTAAGGTAGACTGTGATAGTAACACATTGCAGATATCCGATATTAAAGATCGTGTTTTAAATGTATCATCTTTTCAGTTGACGAGTTCAATATATGATGTTTTAAAAAAAGGATTCAGTTTTCTACCTTCTGCCTTTGGTGATATCAGTGAGGCACTCACTGAATTGTGGTTATTTGTAAGAGACTGAAATTTAAAAGTTCTATTTAATGGGAAAAGCAAAATATCTGCCACTAAGTGTAAACGTAAAAGCTGTTTTGTGCCTATTAGTCAGCCTTTAGTTATGGCATTTCAGAATACATGTGAAAAACAGCTGTATGAATGTTTTTTTAAGGAGAAAGTCTCTAAATATTATAATATTACTCAAGTTGAATTTTTAGCATTGACATAGTTAAGAGATAATGATGACATTATTATCAAACAGGCTAATAAGGGAGGGGCGATTGTAATTATGGATAAATGTAAGTATAATGAAAGTATGTCACAATTGTTATCTGATACTGACGCGTTTTATGTAATCATTCTTTTATATGTTCAACAGTCGATGTATAAAGTTAAATCTCATTTATATGATTAACAAGTTAATGACTGTATCACTTCAGAGATGGATGGGTGTTTCTAACCCAGCTGTTCCTATAATTTATGGTTTGCCTAAAATATATGAAAATGTTATATCTTCTCCAATGAGACCTATTGTCTCAGGTTCTGGATGGATTGCACAATTTATAGCTATTTATTTAGAAAGTGTGTTAAGGTTAACATTAAGTTCAGTTAAAAGTTTTATGAAAGATACAGATGATTTTATTTCCCATTATATTTATGACAGATATGTTTAAAGACATTTATGATGGAATTGTACTAGTAACATTAGATGGGAATTAATTGCTTACAGTAATTCTGAATGAATATGGTGTACAAGCCATTAGACAACATTTCTGTAAATATACTGACAAATGAGCTTGACAGATAGAAACTATATGTTTATTTTATTTAGTCAACATTTGTTGACTTTGAAAGTCTGACTAGGACAGTGCCTATTTTCAGTGGTGGCCCAGGAAGAAATGGTCCAGATGCATGTTTACCTGGTTGAAAATTGATCGAAAATCTGTTGTTTGTTTGTTTAATTTAACTGTTGAGGCTGCCCACTAAAGTGTGCTAGCCTGTGTAACTGATTTATTACTGCCTTCTGTATTTCAAAAAAAAAAAAATAATAATCCTTGTTTTCCCGCCTCTCCTCGACTAGTTTAGACCAGTTTACAGGCTTTGCTGTATTCTGGGCTGTTGTGTAGTTCCTGTGTTGTCCATTACCTTACTTGGATAGAAGGAAGTTTCTTTGCTCACCAGTGGGAGTGGGGAGCCTTGAGCAGCCTATCTGTCCCTGAAGGAGTGACCTCAGCACAAGAGCTGTAGTAATTGGTTGTTTTGGACCATTTCTAGTTCTTTTGAAGTTCCCTGTTTAAAATCTGCATTTGCGCGGCTTTGCACGATTGTGCACATAGCGCAGCGCCGGTTAAACAGGGTTAAACTTTTTCTGGCTACACCAAGTCTGCTCTTCAAATTTTCCCTTAGAAAGCTCTACTCTTAGAATAACCAGTCTACTCGTTATATTATAAGCATAGCACTTGTTCTCAAAGCTTCTCTTCTAAGTAAGCACTCTCAAACTCAAGTAGCACTACATCCACCTACCACCTAAACCACTTCCCTTAAAGGCACAGCACTCTCTTATAATATTCTGGCATGTCGAGTGGTAGATTGCTAGCATCTTCTCCTGTTCAGCTGGTTAATCTGGGAATCTTGAGACAATGCTATAATTGTCTCATGTACACAGACAACTCTCTCCTCCTCCCAACAAACACAAATACATGTGAGAGATGCAACTATATAGCCAAATTGGAGGCTGAACACTCTCAACTCAGGACTGGCAAGACCAGACAGGAGGAGATGGTAACCACACACACAACAAACCCAGTCACACATAGACCTACCCCAACTGCAAATCAAGCACATAATAACACAAAAACATACTCAGAGGCTCTATTAAAAAACTTAGCAAAACAACAGAGGCTCCCAGAGCAGACACCCAAAACTCCACCACCTCAAAACATAACACATGCAACACATACTTCAATAAATCGGTGTGTCAATAAATCACAGCCCTTAAGGCCAAACACTATGCCTGATACAGTAGTGATAGGTGAGTCTATAGTCAGACACACTGACGTCCCACTTACCAGGCTGAGCAAGGAGAGGGCAACAGTAAGCTGCCTATCGGGGGCTAGAATCCGCCATATAACACACGCACTCAGGTCACTCAAAAGCACATACAAATATGACTCCGTCATTGTCCATGCCGGCGTGAATGACCTGAGACGTACCTTCTTGGACTACATGAAAAGAGACATAGAGGAGCTCTCTGATTATGTAGCCCAGGCTAGTATGACCCTGACTCTGAGCAGCATCTTGCCCTCACCATGAATGATGCCACAATACAAAGACAAGATGATCAGCTTTAATAATTGGCTCAATTACTGGTGTCATTCTAGGGGGATCCAATGCCTGTCTGCTTGGGATGACATGCTGGACAAGCCATGCTGCTTCACAAGGGATGGCTTGCACCTGTCACCACTGGGCTTCCGGTTATTGGCTAAGGCTCTTGCCAGCCCCATAGTGCCTTTTTTAGGCAAGGCTCAAAAGATGAACCCACCTCCTTAGAAAACAAAAATGGAAAAAATTAAGGGTAATGCTGCTCAATGCCAGAAGTCTAAATCTCAAGATGCAGGCTCTCGAAGCACTCCTCAGTATGGAGAACATCGATGTCTGCGCTGTAACCGAGACCTGGTTCAAGGTTCCTGAGAGCACCCCAGCGCTACCAGGCTTTACCTCGTATCATGCTTTTCAGCCCCAAAACCCAGGCTGAACCACAAAGGGAGGGGGAGTGCCCATATTCATCAAGGATACCCACACCTCCAGGTTAGTGGCAACTCATGAAGCATCGGAGACCATGCAGGTGCAGCTAACCATAGGCAAAACTGCTATACAACTGGTTGCATGTTACAGACCACCCTCCCAATCTCAAGAACCCCACTCAGCCTTCCTGAAGACATTGGAAGATATGAATGTCTCACCAAATACCATCATATTGGGAGACTTCAACTACCCTAACATAGACTGGGTGCACTATTCTAGCCCTAACACCCTAGCCCAAAGGTTCCTGGAATTCATAAACTCAAATGCAATGGAACAGCTAGTCACCTCTCCCACAAGGGGGGATAATATACTAGACCTGATCATCACAAACATGAGGACAAAATGCTCCACACCAGAAGTATTCCCCTCACTGGTGAGATCTGACCACAAACTAGTCACCCTGGATATACATTTACCACCTCCACCCCCAGCACAAAAGACTACAGTGAGAAACTTCTCAAAAGCCGACTTTACACTTCTCAAGACTGAGATGGTATCATTTAAGCCCACAGGGCCAATGGAAACCACATCCCACAATGCTGAATCCTACACAAATGCTTTCTACGGACATCTCCAAGAATGCATGGATCGTGCAATCCCAAATAAAACCAAGACCCTCTCCACCAAAGGAAAGCATCCTGTCTGGTGGACCCCAGCCATAAACAAATTGTATAACAAAGAAGGAAGCTACTGCAAGACAGAGCAAAATCCCATAAAGGGAAGGCATCTCTGATCAGCACTAGTAGAAAGCTACGTTCTCTCATAAAAACATCCAAGGCCAACTTTGAGAGAAAAATCGCCAAGGACACTAAAGATAACCACAAGGCATTCTTCAGTTATGTTAGAAACCTGGGCGGAAACCCTCAGATATGCTCAGAGTTAGTACACAATGACAAAAAATTTACCGAACCCACAGATATTGCCAACATTCTGGCAGACAGGTTCAGTGCAAATTTCTCCCCTCCCTCACCTCCAAAAGAAGAAATACTCATCCCAGCTGAATGTAACCTCCCTGTCATCTCTGATGTCCAGGTGAGAACCGCCCTCAGCAAAGCAAAAAACACAGCATCTATGGGACCTGATAGTATCCCCGGCTATGTGATTCGTGAACTCCAAGAGGAGCTAAACCCGCATATAAAAATGTTATTTAACCTTAGCCTTACTACAGGATATGTACCTGAACACTGGCATACAGCAACAGTGGTCCCACTCCACAAGGGAGGCTCCACTACAGACCCTGGGAACTACCGCCCCATAAGCTTAACCAGCCTGGTCTGCAAAGCTATGGAAAGAATCATTATGGAACTCATAAACAACGACATTGGGGACCTACAGACACTTGATCCCCCCCAGTTCGGCTTTGTAAAGGGCAGATCCTGCCTTCTGAACCTGGTTGACTTTTTCAAAACAGTCACTAGAGCCATTGATGAGGGCAAGGCAGTCCATACAGCCTACCTGGACTTGGCTAAAGCCTTCGACACAATACCCCACTCAGGGATCATAGATAAGCTAAATAGCTTAAATGTAAATCCATATGTCACAAGATGGGTTGCAAACTGGCTAAAGAACAGAACCCATAAAGTCAAAATTGCGGCAGCCATGTCAGACTCAAAGCCAGTCACAAGTGGTGTCCCACAGGGCTCTGTCCTGGGACCCCTCTTGTTCGGCATTTACTTCTCAGATGTGAAAGCAAACATGGGAGGGTTGTGGCTGACAAAGTTCGCAGATGACTGCAAACTAGGCGCCATAGTCGATACACCAGCTGACACATACATCCTACAGAAAGGCCTCACCAAAACGGACAACTGGTGCTGGAATCATGGCCTTAAACTGAATGCCAAGAAATGTATAGTCATCCCCTTTGGGAAAAACAAAGTACCCACAAATTATCACATAGACAGTAACCCACTGAGTATGGAAAAAGTAATCAGAGACCTGGGGACCCAAGTTGATAGTGACCTCTCATTTGACACCCACGTTGCCAAAGTGGTTAGAAAGACTTTCTACCTTGCCCACCTTATCATGAAGGGGTTCACATCCAGATCAAAGGAGGTCATCGTGCCCCTGTACTCCTCCCTTATCAGGCCCATGATTGAGTACAATGCCTCATTTGGTATGTACCTCACCCGGCACTTACAACAGCTGGAGAGACCCCAGAAGTACCTCACCAAGAGGATCAAGGGTCTCCAACATATGTTATATGCTACCAGGCTAAAGAAACTCCAGCTCTATTCAGTAGCATACCGCCTGCTCAGAGGTGATCTGTGCCTGACGTACAAGGCCATGTCCAACCAGGAATTGATGGACATGCTCCACCTCAAAAAATCCAAATCCATAAGAACCACGAGAGCCAAAGATTTAAACCTCAGTACAAACATGAATAGAACATGCTGGAGGGAAAGATTCATAACTCAGAGGCTTCCCATACTCTGGAACAGAATCCCAGTTCATGTTAGGCAGAGCCCCTCACTGACTCTCTTCAAGAGAAATCTTGACGAGTGGATGGGAGATCGTACGTTTACCCTGGGGGTCACCCCTGTGTCACTACTTGACAGAGGCACAGTAAACTAATTTTAATAAGTAAGGGGGTTTTCAATGTGTCACTACTAGACAAAGGCACAGTATTCTAAATTTATTCTGTACACCTTAGTACCACTAGATGGGGTGGCGAAAGCCACATCTCTAGGGCTAGGCTTGCAAATGCCCCAGGGCAGATAGCCTAGTACTAAACTATGAAACTATGTCTTTGAAATGTGGGAGGAAACCCATGTGAATACGGGGAGGATATGCAGACTCTGCACAGAAGGCACCCCAGCTGAGAACCAAACCGGAGAACCTCTTGTTCTGAGGTGACAACGTTAACCACTGGATCACATATGTTCTCTCTTGGAATTAGTCCCATGCAACAATGTATTTTTGATTTATAAGAAGTACTATCATCAGCTCAAGGGAGATGCAATGGAGACTGGTTGTTAATACTTATGCCAATATAGTACTGGCTTTATGGGAGGAGGAGCATATGTTTAATATTAGAAGTAAATATTTTAATTTTATAAAGTTTTATAAACTTATTGTTGGTGATATTTTTCTTATTTGGTATGGTAATGAAAATAGTTTGAATGATTTTATTCAATGTTTACATTCTACTAGTTTTTTGAGTTTTAAATCTACTATTTCTACTACAAATATAAACTTTTTAGATATTAATATTTATATACAGAGTGGTGAAATACATACAAAGATCTTCAGGAAAGATGTGCAAACATCTTGGTATTTCCATGCTGGTAGTATGCATCCAAGTCATATTTATACTGTTATAGTACATAGTCAGTTATTAAGAGCCAGTAGGCTCCATACTAATGATGATGACTGTCTATTGCAACTTAAAGAAATGTAGTCTGAGTTCAGTAATAAGGGTTATAACATGGATATGTTAGAAATAAGAATAAGATTTTATATGCAAGAAGTAGTTTAGCTAAACCTTATTTTTCTGATGAACATGTAAAATAATATATGGTCGAGAAAAACCTTGTTAGTCCCAAATCACGTACTAGATATCAAATTAAATATAATACACATACCAAAAGGATAAAGGAAATTGTTAAAGAAAATTGGTGTACCTTATGCTTCTCTGATAGTATTAAAGAAATTGTAGGTCAATGTCTTATTTTTTATATATAAAAGAGAGAAATTTGAGAGAACAACTTTGTTTTAAAGATCCTAGTTTTTCATCTAATGCTAATATAGTTACAAAGGGTACTACTATTCCATGCTGTGATTACCATTTTTGTAGTTATATCAATTAAATTAATTAATTTTGACATCCTATAAATAATAAAACTTTTTGTTTTGGTGTTTTGCTACTTGCAAAACTAAGAAGATAACTTATTTAGATACCTGTGAAAGATATAATTGTTTTTATGTAGGTAAGACAAATAGGATGCTAAAGGAATGGATATCACAGAATCTTCCAGATATTTATTTTATGTATTTATTTATTCTGACATTTGTTAACTGGGTGTGTCGGACTGAGCATGTATCCTTTTTCAGAGGAAGCCATGGGAGAAAATCTCCATACAAAACAAATATTATTCAGAGGTAACACAAAGTACAGAAAACTTCAGTAATATGACATAAAATGCAGGAGTAACTATAGATACATTAAAATCTCAATATACAGTACAGAATTAATAGGTGGACAAGCAGAGAAAAAAACAAATAAAACAGTCTGCAAGCCCTGATGCAAAGAAAATATGAACTAGATTACTCCTGATAAATGGGTAGAAGAGGTAGGTACAAGGAGGAATAGAAAGGCTAAAAAAGAGTAGATAGAGTGCTTGTCAATGGTACTGTGAAGGAAGAAGACACAGATGAGTCACAGGGAGCAGATGGGCATGTTAATAAGAAGAGGACAGGGGAATAGAAAGCATACCTAAATAGGTTCATATACAGGGAAAGAAGTGGAAGAGATAGAATCAAGAAGGAGGAGTAGGAGCAGAGTAAAGTAGAGCATTAGAAATAAAGATAAAGGAGTAAGAGGGGGAGACTAGAAGGTGAAATAATCACAGCAAGTGAGAAGAGTGGGACACGTGTAGGGGATGTGAGTAGTTATATTGGGTTTTGGCAGGACCAGAGCCATGAGTTCCGTAGAGACTCTTTTAATGCCTTTTTGAAGTTGAAGGTGTTGGTTATAGATCTGATGGAAAGAGGTAACTTATTCCAAGTTTTGGCAATTGAGTAACTATATAGGTGTTGGCTGATTATTCTTTTGGGCTTGAGGATTTCCAAGAGAAACTGGTCAGAGCTCCAGAGAGAGCAATTAGGAGTATAGAAGGAGATGAGGAATGAGATGGTGTGGCAGGAGTTAGGTTTGTTAATAATGTAGTGAGGAAAGAGCAGTTGAGCTAGGAGGAGCTGGTGTGGGAGTTCAAGCCAGTTTAAGGATTTGAGAGCAAGGCAGTGGAGTGTATTGTAGGGTTGGTTAGCAGTGAACCTAGCAATTTTATTGTAAAATAATTCAAGTTTACACTTTAGAGAGGATTGTAGTTTGGTTAGGATAGGACAGGCATAAAGTAGGCTGGGAAGAAGGTAAACATAGGCAAGCGAAAGTCTAGAGTCCTTAGTGAGGATTTTTTGTTTCTATAGAGTAAATATAGTTTTTGGTGTTTTTTTATGCAGTTCTGGACATGTAGGTCAGATTTTAGTTGATCATCTATGATAACACCATGGAGCTTGGTTTGTGATTCAACATTGATTACAGTGTTGTCAAGACAGGAGATAGGGAATGAAGATTTAAAATGAGTGAGAGGTTTTGGGATAAATAAGAGAAGTTTAGTTTTCTTGGGAATGAGTATGAGTTCATTGTCAGTTAGCTACCTTTCTAAAGAATTAAAAGAGTTTTGAATTATAGTGAGGAGATGTGAGGGATTGTCAAAGGTGCAGATGATAGTGGAGTCATCTACATATTGTATGAGGGAGGACTGAGAATAGACAGTATGGTGACAGTAGGTGAAGATGTTAAATAGAAATGGTTTGAGAATGGAACGTTGAGGTATGCCAGTATTAATGGGAGGGAAGTAGGTGAAGAAAAAGAGCCACTTGATGGACGGCTGTCTCTTGGAAAGCTAGGTTGAGAACCATTTAATTGTATGATTGGAGAGACCAAGATCAGACATTTTAATAAGAAGCTTGGAATGGGACACAGTAACAAAGGCTTTGGAGAGGTCTAGGAATAAGCAGGATGCTAGTTGATTGTTGTATATGGCTTAAGAGATAGTATGAGTGAAGGAGATTAGAGCAGAAGTAATACTATGGTTAGGGTGGAAGCATTGTTGGGTAGGAGAGACTAAATTTTCTTATAGAAGATAATCATGGAGCTGTGTACACATTTTTCAAATATTTTATTGAGTGTGGGTAAGATTGCTTTGGGCTTGTAGTTTGAGAGGTCAGTGCATTATTCTCCTTTGTGAATAGGTATAGTGTAGAATTGTTTCCAGATAGAGGGGACTGTAGATTCTTGCATAAATCTGTTGATA